>NC_143052.1:228292348-228443863 GCF_052426305.1 Pelodiscus sinensis
TAAATCAAGAGTCAGACAGACATGTGATAAGATCTTATTCCCAAAGGTACTAATGATAGCTTATTGTTTTGCTCATATTAAAATACTAACAGTATAGGAAGCCAGTTAGCACATGATGTGACCTAAAAATAGTAGAACGAACACATGTTCACAGTTCCAAAAGTGGTTGGTTTCTCTTGTGATCCACGAGACCATTTTAAAATATTTCCTGTTGTTTGTGGGGGGGAACTCTTTTTGAAAAATACATTTTGGTTGGTGAGTTTCTGTCTTCATTCCCCAGTGATCCTTGGTATAGGAAAACAATTTGTTACTGCAATATAGTGCAACTGGTACATAAAATAAAGCATATTTTTGTGTGATGTCATCATCCTTGTGTAGGTCTGATAGAATGCTTCAAAATCTCATACAGTGAAAAAGTAAGCAGTGCACATACCATAGGTTACAGTGGTAACATCTGAAGAGATGGTTTGGGAGTGGTAGAAGAACAGACGAGAAATAAACCACATTCGCACTTTGTTTTTGATATTTTTCTAAAGAATTTCACAGAAGTGAAAGAGGAAGAAAGAGGGACCTGGTCTGAGCAGAAAGTACTATCATGTAAAAAAACTTTTCCTCTTATCATGAGAGGAGCAGCTTTTTATCATTGCACTTCATCTTCAGTGTCTAAGATGTCTGACTGTTCTGTCTCTGCTCACCTGCACTGTTAGTTCTAGAAAAGATTTTAAAAAACACTATGCCCTTCATAGATTTGTTCACAAAACAGAATTTATAACTTTACTTTTAAAAAACAAATGTGTTAAGCCTGAAATTGTGTTTGTCCATGCGGGCAGGGAGTGGTGATGGTGGTGGTGGTATTTTACATTTCATAGAATCATAGAATCATAGAATAATAGGACTGGAAGGGACCTCGAGAGGTCATCGAGTCCAGCCCCCTGCCCTTAAGGCAGGACCAAGCTCCGTCTACACCATCCCTGACAGATGTCTATCTAACCTGTTCTTAAATATCTCCAGAGAGGGAGATTCCACCACCTCCCTTGGCAATTTATTCCAATATTGACCACCCTGACAGTTAGGAATTTTTTCCTAATATCCAATCTAAACCTCCCTTGCTGCACTTTAAGCCCATTACTCCTTGTCCTGTCCTCAGAAACCAAGAGGAACAAATTTTCTCCTTCCTCCTTGTGACACCCTTTTAAATATTTGAAAACCGCTATCATGTCCTCCCTTAATCTTCTTTTTTCCAAACTAAACAAGCCCAGTTTATGAAGCCTGGCTTCATAGGTCATGTTCTCTAAACCTTTAATCATTCTTGTCGCTCTTCTCTGTACCCTTTCCAATTTCTCCACATCTTTCTTGAAATGTGGTGCCCAGAACTGGACACAGTACTCCAGCTGAGGCCTAACTAGTGCAGAGTAGAGCGGCAGAATGACTTCACGAGTTTTGCTTACAACACACCTGTTGATACAACCTAGAATCATATTTGCTTTTTTTGCAACAGCATCACACTGTTGACTCATATTCAACTAGTGGTCCACTATGACCCCTAGATCCCTTTCCGCCATGCTCCTTCCTAGACAGTCACTTCCCATCTTGTATGTATGGAACTGATTGTTCCTTCCTAAGTGGAGCTCTTTGCATTTCTCTTTATTAAACCTCATCCTGTTTACCTCTGACCATTTCTCTAACTTGCTAAGGTCATTTTGAATTATGTCCCTATCCTCCAAAGAAGTTGCAACCCCACCCAGTTTGGTATCATCTGCAAACTTAATAAGCGTACTCTCTATCCCAATATCTACATCATTGATGAAGATATTGAATAGTACGGGTCCCAAAACAGACCCTTGTGGAACTCCACTTGTTATCCCTTTCCAGCAGGATTTAGCACCGTTAACAACAACTCTCTGACTACGGTTATCCAGCCAATTATGCACCCACCTTATCGTGGCCCTATCTAAGTTATATTTGCCTAGTTTATCAATAAGAATATCATGCGAGACCGTATCAAATGCCTTACTAAAGTCTAGGTATATGACATCCACCGCTTCTCCCTTATCCACAAGGCTCGTTATCCTATCAAAGAAAGCTATCAGATTAGTTTGGCATGACTTGTTCTTCACAAACCCATGCTGGCTATTCCCTATCACTTTATTACCTTCCAAGTGTTTGCATATGATTTCCTTAATTACCTGCTCCATTATCTTCCCTGGGACAGACGTTAAACTGACCGGTCTGTAGTTTCCTGGGTTGTTCTTATTCCCCTTTTTATAGATGGGCACAATATTTGCCCTTTTCCAGTCTTCTGGAATCTCCCCTGTCTGCCATGATTTTTCAAAAATAATAGCTAAGGGCTCAGATACCTCCTCTATCAGCTCCTTGAGTATCCTGGGATGCATTTCAGCAGGACCCGGTGACTTGCTGACATCTAACTTTCCTAAGTGATTTTTAACTTGTTCTTTGTGTATCCTATCTTCTAAACTTACCCTCTCTCTGCTTGTATTCACTACGTTAGGCACACCTCCAGACTTCTCGGTGAAGACCAAAACAAAGAAGTCATTGAGCATCTCCGCCATTTCCAACTTTCCTGTTACTGCTTCTCCCGCCTCACTAAGCAGTGGGCCTACCCTGTCCTTGGTCTTCCTCTTGCTTTTAATGTATTTATAAAAGGTCTTCTCATTTCCCTTTATGCCTGTAGCTAGTTTGATCTCATTTTGTGCCTTTGCCTTTCTAATCTTGCCCCTGCATTCCCGTGTTGCTTGCCTATATTCATCCTTTGTTATTTTTCCTAGTTTCCATTTTTTATATGACTCCTTTTTTATTTTGAGATCATGCAAGATCTCCTTGTTAAGCCAAGCTGGTCTTTTGCCATATTTTCTATCTTTCCTACACAGCAGAATTGTTTGCTTTTGGGCCCTTAACAACATTCCTTTGAATTTACTTTCCTTAAATTCACATCGACTATTTGTTTTCTTTTGAGATTTGGTTGAGATTATCAAAAGCAGAAATGGGGATTTAGCCAAACATCTTCAAATACTTTTACTTTACTTTTATATCTAAATCCTATTTTATTTCAGGATGCATATTAGTAGTTAAATCCTATTTTATTTCAGGTATTATATAATTTCTAGCACCAGACAGCCTGATCAACCCATATCTTCATTATTTCAGCAGGCCCAAATAATGACTCTAGGATAGCTATGAAAATATCCAAATATTGCTTAATTCCGTCTTCCCCATTAGCAAAATCCACCTATGGGTGATCTCTCATATTTATTTGTATGTGGTTACCTCCTCTTTTGGTATCCCTAAAAGCTATTCCCCTTTTCAGTAGACTGCCACCAAAGAAGTGTTCTGCCAGTTATTTTCCTCACAGGATAATAAATCTCAGTCCTTTTTACCAGTGTTCCCTCTAATTTTATATGTCCATGTGCAGAAGGAATTGTGTTGTGTGCACCAATATGGAGATGTCCAATATATTACCTCCATATTGGTGCACATAACAAAATTCATTCTGCACATGGACGGTCTGTGGTGGCATGGGGCCAAGGGGTTTGAAGTGTGGGAATGGGCTCAAGGATGGGGGGAATAAGGGCTCTGGCGGGGGTGGGATGCAGGATGTGGGGTGTGACTGGAGATGAGAGGTTTGGAGTGTGGGAAGGGGCTCAGAACTGAGGCAGAGGATTGAGGTGCAGGGTGAAGGCTGTGATAGGGGGTGCAGGATCTGGGGCAAGGCTGGAGATGAGGGGTTTGGGTACAAGTTCCCCTGGGAGAGTGCTTCTCCAGTCCTCTCTCACTGTAGCAGCTCTGAGCCAGGTGAGAGGTACCACCCTCCCACCCATGGCAGCTCCAGTGAGGCTGGGTTGGGCTGGAAGAGGGCACGTCTCACCTAGCTATGTCAGGTCCATGATGTGGAGAGAACTTTGAGAAAGTTCTCCTTTCCTCCAGCCACAGCAGCTCCTTGCTGGGGCCAGAGGAGTGAGCTTCTCTTTGGCCCCAGCAAGGAGCCGCCATGGCTAAGGGAGAGGCACAGTCCTCTCCCCAGCAGGGAGTTGCCATAGTTGGGGGGAGAGGTGCCTCTCCTCTGGCCATAGCATCTACATGTACACCAGCACTGAGCTCCTGCATGGGACTTATTAGGCACAGCTGTGCAGCCATGCGGCTATACAGACTAGAGAGAACCTAACTTCTTACTCCCTTCAGTGCAACATTCCTTTTGGTTGTCCCATTAAATAGCAACAGTCTCCCATGATTCACTCACATACACATTTTAGATAGCACATAAAATATATCAGTGGTCCCCAACCTTTTGTGGCTGCTGAGCACCCAGGGGCGGGGCTGCTCACATGCCGGGCGTCCGGGGGTGGGGCCGCTCATGCGCCCCATTTCCGGGGGTGGGGCTATGCATGCGCCGCATGCCCAGGGGCAGGGGCCGCCCACACGCCCTGTGCTCGGGGCCAGCACTGCACATGTGCCGCACGCCAGGAGGTAGGGGCCGCCCACATGCCCTGGGTTGGCACCGGGCATTTGCTGCACACCCAGGGCAGGGGCCGCCCACGCGCCCTGAGCCCAGGACCGGCACCGCGCATGTGCCGCGCACCTGGGGCAGGGGCTTCCCATGCGCCACATGCCCAGGGCCTGCACCACACATGTGCCACGCGCTGGGAGTGGAGCCAGCCCAGAAGTTTCGGCGGGTGCACATAAATGCCCCAGCAGGTGGCATGGCACCTGCAGGCACCACATTGGGGACCACTGAACTATATGCTTCATTCTAGTAGAGAGTTATTTTACTAAAAAAAAGGAGTATCAAGAGTTTAAAATAAAAAAAATTGTTTTCAGAGTCACTTCCTAATGCTGTTCCTATCAAAATTCCCCTTGGCTGCTAATGAAGTAAGACTGGGGCCTAAAAAAGAAATGAGCATTAAACAATAGGAAAGAAAAAAAAAACAAAAGAAAGAAAATGGGGACCCCCCTGGTTGGACCAGGGCTACTCGACTTTGGAAGCCCCGGGGGCCACAATGATACTCACAGCATATGCCAGGGCCACAACTTAAGTGTGATTGCATATACATGCAAATATATATGCAAATATCTTCTCTCACACTCACAGGCATGAATACAAAGATTAAGGCAAGACTACACATCATTCAGGCCCCATTTAAGTCAGTTCTGTTGATATTAATAAAATACAATATTTACCCAATTTCTACCCATCAGACAGTACTTTTAATGAGCAATGAGGGTGTATCTAGAGTGCATGGCTCCGTCGACGGAGCCATGTAAAGTAGTTTACTCAATATAGTCAATGAAACGGGGATTTAAATAATCCCCGCTTCATTAAAATAAAAATGGCCACTCCGTCGACAGAGCCATTTACTCTAGACACACCCTGACAGTCCAGGAATTTAACTACTAATATGCATATTAACAGAAGACCATTCTATTGACTCGCTGTTGTGGAGTGTGTTCTCAGTGGAGGCCATCTTCAAAGTATCCCACCCGTGGGTCACCTGTTGAGCCCCACTTCAATCCAAATCGCACCGTGGGCCACAAACAAATGGGCCATGTATTGAGTAGCCCTGCACTAGACAGTGGTGATTTTTCTGAATACATTCGCAGCAGCTGGACACAAAAGGAGGATTTTCAGAAATGGTCGGCACTGGCCTAGCAGTGCTTCCCCTGAAGACTAGAACACATTCTGGCATTTGGAGGATAGGTAGATGGATGCATCAGATTTCTGGTAATCATTATCTTTGAAACAGGACCCTCCCTGACAATGAAGATGTTTTCACTGCAAAGTTCCATCTATGATCCAGTGACTATGTGGGATGGGTGGGGCGAGGCAAGAACCCAACCATTTATGTAGTGAAATAGCTAGAATTTAACTTTTTTATATTATCAGAGGTTTTCAGTGTATCATTTTATATTGACTTCCACTTAATTGGCACAAGGTTCAAGGCAACAGTAAATCATCCTATTAGAGTATTACCTAAAAGCTCCCTTTAACTAGGGTGCAACAATCACTGGAACTCCTCGTTGGAGGGCAGGGGAGTGAATAGTCTAACAAAGAAAACAATTTCTCCAAATCATATTGGAACCTGCATTGTCGTCATAATGACCTTCATGACCCTAATGCCCTGCCTCAATGTAAGACACAGCCAACACACTTTCCACCTGCAGAAGATATTCTGGGGGTTCTGTGGTCTCAGAATGACACTCTGTCATTGGAAAACTGAACACCTCTTTATAGACTCATGCTCTGTTTCTTGAAGGTACATGCCACTTTGAAATAAAAATAGTTGACCAGTACACATCAGAGTTCAGCCTGAGAAAGGAGGGTGTGGACCACAGATTGTATCTGTGAGAAACTGGAAATGCTGCAGCAAGCTAAAAATTCGGTTTTGCTTTTTGTAACCTGAATGAGGCATGAGAACTCTTTTGTTTGCTTCACTGTTAGCTCCAAAATACAAAGGTCAGAAAACATGAACTACCTACTCTTTTTTAAATAAGCAGATAAATGTATCATTTTTCAAGTTCTGAAACCTAACATTTGGAACCTCTCTTTAGCTTTCCCAGGATTGCCAACAAGCAAATAAAAAAAAAGGAAAGGAAAGATAGAAGCATTAGTAATCATTTAGATGTGCAACGCTTGTTTTTACACATAGTGACCCACAAAACTCCCGCTCACCTGCTGCTTAATGTTGTTGGCACCTAAACTCACTTTGCTCCTGAGCTTATGATGTAAAAGTTTCCTCAGAACCTACTTCTGCCTATGAGAATGCAAAGTGCTGTCAAACCCTAGGCATATGGATGCCTACTGACTGGTCTACAGTCTTTCGGGGACCCTGAGCAAGGTGAGGGGGGATTGGCTCTGTGCTCTCAGAAGGGGTGAGGCTTCAGCCTCCAAGCAGTCCATGTTCCAGAGGAAAGATTGGTGCTTTGCCTGATCTGGTAGGTATAGTTAGATGCCACCTAACTCCACACAAAATAGGGATGTGGATGTGGACGTGCTGCGTTATAGATTTTAGGCCAGTACCTAACACACTCACTCAGGATGTGGGAGACCTCAGCTCAAGTCTCTCCTCTGCTAGATGAGAAGAAAGGATTTGAACTGTGATCTGCCACCCTAATTGCCGGGACATGAAATAGCCTGATGTGGGAATGGAGGTTCCCTCAATTACTCCTAGTCAAGTTGTCCCACTTTAATTAAATAATTAACTGTTAATTGGGACAGATAAAAGTTAGAATGACTCTATTGCCTACTGAAAATTAGGAGATTTCTGTTCATGTCCCTTCTATTCATTCGCCAGAGAGAGAAGTTCAATCTTCTCCCATATCTTGGGGAACATGGTGAGCACTGGGTTGAAGGTTATGCTCCTTTGCCCCTCCCCAGAGCTGTCCTGTGTGAAATCTGGCAGACACTAAGCACACCTATTGGAATGGGCCCAAAACGTGACTTAGGTAGTCAAACCCCATCCTTCCTCAGTTTGTGAATCATAAGCATAGATAGGTGCCTCCTTGTAGATTGTACTTACCTCTAAGAGGGAAAAGGACTTTGCACACATCCCTCTGTCTATGTCTCCCATTGACTAGCTTAAATGACTTTCTGCCTAGTATGCAGCTTTTGTGGCTCCCATTCTAAGGTTCTAGTGTCTCCACACTCATTGTTTAGTGAGCCAAGGTATCTAACAGTCGTGGGTTGCAGTGTGTTCCTGTGATTTTCCAAATGCTTAAAAGTAAGATACTGTTGCAACTCATGTAGCTTCTGGGTGTGGTATACTGTCCGACCTAGTGACGCTGAGACCACTTAAGGTACGTCTACACAGCAGTGCCGTTTTAGAATAACTGGCATTATTCAGAAATAACGTAGTCCGTGTCTATACTATGAGCGGTTATTTCAATATAATTTCAAAATAAAGTCAAGATGGAGGACTTCTTACTTCAACTCCTGTAACTCTTATTGTACGAGGAGTATGGGAAGTCGGAGGAAGAATGCTCTTTCTTGGACTTCCTGCTGTGTAGACAGCGCCAAAAAGCCAAAATAATCTATTTTCTTAAGTTATGCTGAAGTTGTGTAGCTTATTTCAGCTTTAGCCCTACTGTGTAGATGTGCCCTTAGAGAGAGAAAGAATGAGTTTGCTATAGAGCCTAAGATAACAGGCAGCCTAAGCTAATAGGCAGGTGGCTTTTAGCTCATGTGGTAGAGGCTCATGCACTAAGCTGTGTAGGTGCTTCAATTCTGCCTCTTGGCGTTACACTATGGCACACACTCATCACAATGCCTATGTCATGTTTGTGGATTCAGGCTTCAGATGGAACCTATCATCCCTGAATTTCAGGGCACATTATTGACATCAGTATTAACTCCACTAAAATTAACGAGGCAACATTGGGGTAATAGTGAAATCGAGATACAATCAGCCCCATTAATTCAATTACCATACAACGCTACTTTGCTCTGCAGGTGAATACTGCATGGATAATATATAAAATAAGTATGCAATGTTTTACTATGAGAAGAAATGGGAAACATTCAATATTACTTGTTGGATTGGTAGGGGGATTTATAAGTACAGTTTATCTGAGCATGAAGGGGAATACCGAGGAACTCTTTGCACTTTAAAATAAGGAAACTTTATGTCCTTTAGTCAGCTATCAACAGAAGGGGACTTTGGTCTGTGTACCTCTGCAAACTGTCTAAAACACATTTGCAATGGAATGGAACAATTATTATTGAGTGGGTTGTTGTGCTTTCAGCACGGTGGCACTGCTATTTTTATGACTCCTTGCGGTCTATTTATAGGTGGGCTAGCAACAGCAGGGACAAAAAGTCAAAAAGAAAAGAGCTTTGGTTAAAACCCCTTTTCTCTCTTCCCTTTCCACATTCTCTGCGATTCCCATTCCCATGTGCTATTGCTTACACCTTTAAAGGTAAGAGAGTGCACCAAAGAGAGCCTCCCAGCTTGGGGCTGACAGAAGTCACACTCTAAAAAATAACTGTGTAGAAAGCACTTTGAAGTTGTGACCTGAACTGGAGTTTGGGCTCGGAAGCTTTAGGAGGGGAGGGCGCATACCCAGAGCCTTCAGCTGTTCGTGTGGATATATTCTAGAAGGTAATGCATTAAGAAACTTGTGGAAATTCAGAGAAGAGCAATACAAACAGTGAAGGGGCTGGAAGAACTCACTCGGGGGACTAGCTATTGCAATATGTTTCTAAGGTGCCTATTGCCTTTGAACGTTATGTAGGAGTAGTTGTGCATACAAAAATGCCTTTGACTTCAGTGGGAGTTACATAAATGGAAGAGCTGCAGAGACTATACTGAGCCCTGGCCACCCTCTTGGCTACTTTAGGGTGTTTGTTGGTGGTGCACGTGCCCTAAATTGCTCAAATGTCAAAAGATGAAAGCAGCACATGACTATACCAACCACCACTGGGGCATGGCCAGAGGGCAGTGAGCCATTGGGTCCCATGACCACAGCCTGTATCCTGTTGGCTGCCCTACTCAAAAACTGCAACATTAATGGCACAACATAGCAACTTCTCCTAGTAACAGGATTTTTATCAGCCACAGGACCCATTTTCAGAGTAAATACTGTGCCAGTAACATGACCCTAACTTAGCCATCACATGATTAGGGGTGACAAACAAAAGGAGAAACTATGACACAACGAGGGCTACAACAGGGAAAGATCCCTTGAGGGAAATAACAATTACAAAGCCTCAGAGGATCACATAAGGTGAGCAGAGTAAGAATACATCCCTGGCCTATTGGAACAAGCTGAGGAGCATTGTCCAAATGATAGCAAGGAACATTAGCATCACAGAGCATGAACTTTTCCAATTGCCTGCAGTGGTCACAGCAACGTTCACCAACATATAAGTTTCCCTGTTCCCAAGAGGGCAATGATTTCAGTGCAGTTGTTCATGTTCACTGAGAGGTTAACACATTCCATGGCACTAACAAATGGGCATCAGAGTTAGGGTGATCACTGTGTAGTCTGCTTTGCCTGTGCTGTCCGCATTTCTCCCTCACCTATCCCTCTTGCTTAGGTCTCATCTCCTTCCTTGTCCATACATTTATCTTTCTTACTTTTAGATATCAGCTAATTTTCTTCTGTCCTCTTAATACTGCCATTTTTTCTTTTTTTTAAAAAATCTGCTCTCTTCTTTGTTTTCTTCTGCTGATGCATTTCTTATCACTTTCTCCTCCATTTTTCTTTTCCCTGCTTGCTATGGGATTGGTCAGAACATTCCTTCAGAAGTGCTCCCTCTGCATGAGGCTACGTCTACACTGCAGGCTTTCTTCAGAAGAAGATTTTCCAGAAGAGATCTTCTGAAAAAACTTCTTTCAAAAGACAGTGTCCACACTGCCAAAGTGCATTGAAAAAGCCATCTGCTTTTTCGAAAGATCATGTCCACATTGATTGGTTGCTATCTTGCATGTAAGCTGTGATTGCTATGGACGGAGTGGCCACCAGGGCACCTGTGCTTTTTCTTCTTTCCTTTTCTTTCGAAATAACTCCCTTTTCCCCTTCCACACACGCCTTTTTCCAAAAGAGCTCTTTTGGGAAAAGGCTTTTTCCTCATAGAACGAGGTTTACCAATGTCGGAAAAACCCCTCTGTTCTTTCAATTTTCTTTTGGAAGAATGTGATTGCAGTGTGGACATAAGTGACTTTTTTCAGAAAAATGGCTGTTTTTCTGAAAAAACTCTGTAATGTAGACATAGCCAGAGAAGGCAGAAGATGAACGTTCTATTAAATTTCCCTTAGAAGTTCTTTTTGCCTCATCTATAGGGCGTCTGACTAGGAATAGACAGATTCCTTTCTCATGCGGCACAGCTCTTGTGGAAGGAACCTGATCAGTTTTCCTTTCCAGCATCTAAGAGTTAGAGACAGAGGAAAATTAACTAGTACAAGTCACTTTATATCTCACCAAGCTCACAGAAACCTGCACAGGGGCTGTAGCAATTGTATTTTGTAGCCTAATCAGGGGCACTGTTGGCTTATCCTGGTGATTTGTGGAACTTACGAATAATTTTTTATTCATGTATGAGCCAGATGCATACATTGATTGTACACATTTTGCCCATCCACCCAGAATAAAAGAAAGAGGAAACATTCAGTTTCACAAGTAAACTGTGAGTGAAAGATAATAAATATATGCTGGACAATTACTAACAGCTAGACAAAAAGCATATCTTTTACTTACATTGTTACATTTTCTTTTGAGTTTTATACACAGCACTTTTTTTTTTTTACAGAACCAAGTGATGCATCTTTACACAAATGAATAAAACTGGTTAAAAATATGGAGAGACAGAGTAAAAGGGATCAACATTAGATAGACAATGCCCTTTGGGGGGCTCCAATTTTGTGTTGATGTGTTTTCACACATAACTATTCAAGTGTGTCTTGGATCTGCAAGCAACAAAGCATATTTTATATGATTTATATTCAAATAGGGGTTCAATGCTTCCCCCTTTGCAAGCAGTGGCAAAACAATTTTGGGCTTCAAGCAAAGCTGGACCAGGCTTATACTCAAAATTCAGATAGATGTTGCTCTTTGATTTTATACAGAGATTGTGGTAAACAACTGAAAGCTCTTTCTCCATGATGTTTAATAGTTTCTTGTTTTGATGTTAGAATAAATTCTAGGATAAAGGCAACTGTTCTGGTCTCATGACCCATATATGATTCTTGCACTGTCTGAAGCAACCTGTGAAACAGTCCAGATTACACAAAGAAGGGAAATGAAGGACCTAATCCTGACAAAAGTTATGTGTGTATTTATCTTTTGCACATGAGTAATCCAGAGAGGTAGATCCTCAGAGGGTGTAAACTGTCATAGATATCTAGCTTTGATGATGTTATGACTGTTTACACCAGTTGAGGATCTGCCCCATTAAAGTCACTGGGATTATTTACATGATGAAAGTTTAGCATGTGATCAGCGTTAGAGGATCAGAGCCTAATTGCTATAGTGCCATATAAAACCTTAAGGAGACAAGCTGGGTGAGGTATATCTTTTACTAGAGCAAATTATTTTGGCAAGAGGGACAAGGTTTCAAGCTTATGAAGAGTTCTTCAAGTGTGGGAAACTAATGCAGAGTGTCCCCTATGTAACCTCAAAAGTTTGTCTCTCACCCATCTTGTCTCTCTAATATCCTGACACCAAAACAGCTCCAACAACACTGATTACAGAAAACCCTGCTTCTCAGTCAGATTACAACAGATAAAAACAAGGAGCAAAACCATGTGACTGTGGTACAGAAAAGTGTCACACACAAAACAAAACATGGGCGTTGTTTTTTTTGGCATATGACAACCTTTAAGAAGGATGTATCCGTAGTAATAAATCAAGTACAGTTCTACACAGTGACTTCAGTCCTACAATTATAGCAAATCTATCACTGAATATGTAAATATAAACCTTCACTGGGATCCAGGGTTAAATACAGGTGGTCAGCATGAAACATGGGTCTGCCCATGATCATTTTAGTTGGAAACAAAGCTTTAAAGCTTTTATCTTTATTAATGAACTGAAACCTGTCTTAAAATCTCCTCAGGGAAATGAAAACTATTGGCTAGTTGCCTGAAAGAACCCTTTATTAACTATAGAATAGAATTGGTACTCGGGCAGCGGGATACATTGGAGAGAACTCTTAAGATCATCAATTCCCTAATAAAGGTAGTCTCTTTGTTATTGTTAACCTTGTTCCACATAAAGGCCCTAACCCCATAGCCCCACAGTTGGGTTCTGTATGAACACACGATGAAAAGATTGTCCTGGCCCTGAAGAGTCTAAGGTATAGATTTCACTGTAATAAAAATAATAGTAAAACAACGTGCGTCCACTGAAAGGTCTCATACACAGGACCTTCCACTCCCAGGTCTCTTATCACCAGAGCTAAGAAAGATCTCTTTGATAGGTGAGATAGTAGGAAGTTGTTTAGTAACTGGGACCAGCATCTGGGGTGGGAATCTAATTATGCACTATGCCACTCTGTATAAACATTCTGCCAAACATTTGAGGCTCACAGGAGTTTGAGTGCTACCCATGGTGGCATTTCATAATGAATTATCATGATACCTAGCCACAAAAAATATCAGTGGTGCCTTCAGTGCTAAATAAGCTGACAGACTCCACCATGTCTTAAATGGAACAGCAAGAGCAACATACCACCATATCCTTAATACACAGGAAAGAGGCAGCAAAAGTCTTTGATATGTGAATTTTCTACTTGTGAAGATAAACTTTTAAAATGTGTATACAGGTTTGGCCTGATCCTTCAATTGGCTGGATAGGTGAGTAAGTGCTTGGCCAGAGTTTCAGAGAACAGTGAGAGAAAAAAAATAATGTATACATGTAAACTGGGAAAAGTACCTAGTAGAATACTAATTATAATCCCAAGTATAGGATTGTGAAGAGGATTTTTTCTGAATTTTGAGGTATTCATGAAAGTATCTCTTTCTGGGTACATCTAGACTACATGCTTCTTTCAAAACAAGCTTTTTCAAAAGAATCTTTCAAAAAAACTTCTTTTGAAAGAGATCATCTAGATGGCCACAACTGTTTTTGAAAAAGCGATCCGCTTTTTTGAAAGAGAGCACCCAAGTGACGTGGACACTCTCTTTCGAAAAAGCCCTGTTTGCGGTCAAGAACGCCTTTTTTCAAAAGAACTCTTTCGAAAAAAGACTTTCTTCCTCATAAAATGAGGTTTACTGCTGTCGAAAAAACTGCCGCATTCTTTCGATTTAATTTCGAAATAAAGCAGCGGCAGTCTAGATGCAGGTGAAGTTTTTTTTTTTTAAAAGGCCACTTTTTTCGAAAAAACCCTATAGTCTAGATAGAGCCTATACTATAGGCAGCCCCAAGGAACAAACTGTCACTTATTTTCTGCCCAACGTAGGTCAGGTTATAAGGGAAATGAGCAACTGTACATCTTCCTCTTCGTTTCACCACAATCATATGATGCAATAACTAGTGCTAGGAAGCGATCAGAGACCGGAAGACATAGTCTGTTGATCTTGTTATAAACACTTCTCAAAAGATTTAATACGAACGGAAACCAGTTATTAAACTTAGCACTGATACAGCAGTGCATTGTCAAACTACTGTATAGTCATTGACTGATTAGTTCGTATGACATCTATTTGGGGTAGTTAATTCAGTATCATTCTAAATCTCCCTCTGGAGCAGCATAGTTCTACATTTCCCTTACTCCCTGTACAGGGCACATATAACCCCTGGAGTCTGGTTCTTCACTGCCATACACTCTGTGTAATCATTTGGGAGTACTAAGCAGGGATTTCCGAGATGCTTGCCTGTGGGCTGACTTTGGGCAAGCTACTTTCACTCTAGTTGCTTCATTTCCACGTCTGTAACAGGGATAATGATAACCGTTTGGAAAGCAGTTGGAGATCTAAAGATGAAAAATACAATATAAAAGTTAGATTTTAGTATTTACACCAAAATGTAAAATGTAAAGTAAATGTAAAATAGGTGTAAAATGTTAAGTAGATATAAAATGCTGCCATTTGCACCGATGTAGATGACTACACAAATTTTGATTATATTAATGCAATAATGACTATACTTGTCTGTATTTAAAGTTGCACCAATTTAATTCAGGACTTGTCCACATGAGAAAGTTGTACTTTTGCACCTAAGATGTGACCCGAAACCAGTTTGTTAAACAGGTGCAAACAACTGTGCAGATATTCTTATTTTGGCTTGGATGGCTATTTTCAGTTTAGGTTAAATTATAGCTTTCAGATAAACTGAAATAAACCAACCAGCAGTGATAGTTGAGGGTCCCTCCTTCACAGAATAATCACTAAGGCCCCAATCCACAGAGGTGCATAGGTAAATGAAAGCCTGTGTTCCCCAAAAATAACTCACATGCAAGGCCTGATCTGGTAGTTGTGTTCAGAAGCCACTTTCTGGATTGGATCCCGTGCAAAATCTGGTAGCAGCAAAAGGTGGTTCTTGGGCTGTGGGAGACTGTTCCATGATGGAAGTCAGGAAGTATGCAGGGAGGATGTGAAGGGTGCAATCAAATCTCCTATGGTCCCCCAAATCAGCGTGAGGGAGCTCCATGGCCACATTCCTAGTGATCCACGGCTCAAGCTCAGCCTTCTTCTCCCCCCTACCCCATGAGGCTGTGAGGTTGGAGTGCTAGCATTGGCTTCCCGCTGGAGTGGGGGGCGAGAGAGAGCCTCAAGCCTCGCTGTGTGATCCAGCTCGGGGAAGAAGTGCCCCCCCTTCCACTCCCCTGGCTGGGGGAACAGCAGCATGTAGGAGCACTGCCTGGAGGCTTTCCCTGCTGCTCCCATTCGCCGGAATCTGGCCAATGGGAGCAATGGAAGGCAGTGCCTGGGACAGGTGTGGGGTGTGAAGGCAAGTAAGTGCCTCCAGCCCTCATGCCCAGGCCCCCACATCTTCAGCCCCCTCACATACCACCACTCCCCTCTGCTGAGACACCACACCCCTGACCTGCCCTTCCCCCTGGGGCCAGACACCCTACCCCCACTCTGCTCCTGCACCCTCCCCCTGGCCAGACACCTTACCCTCAGCCCACTCCTGCACCCACCCTTGCTCCTGCACCCTTCTTCCTGGCCACACATTGCACTTTCCCTTGCTCTTGCCCCCTAGCCCTGGCCAGACACCATACTCCCAGAGCGCTTCTGCACCCTACCTCCGATCCAGACCTCACATACTCACACCCTCCTGTACCTCGCCTTCCCATCCCTTCCCCTCACCTGGTAGGGCTGGGGCACCAGAGGAGTGAAGTGTCTCAATTGGGGGCCACATCAGTGAAGGATGGGTTTTTTTGAGAATTTTTTGGTTTTGTTTCTCACTTGTGTGGTCCCCAACTGATTTTTCTGTGGGTCAGTGGCCCCCCAAAAAGGCTCCCCACCCCTGACATAAATAAAGAAAACATGGAAATTTTTTGAGTTGGACATAAATCAATATTTTACTTTATTTTAAATGAATTCTGATATACTAACATGAATAAGTTAAAGCATTTAATCTGTTTAATAATTTAAATTTATATTTCCTTTTTTACTGGTTAAATTAAACTCTTCTCCCTAGCTGCAGCACTAGCAAAATGATTCAAGTGTAATTGTGTATTTAATGGCAAGTTTCCATTAGCAACTGATGGTCCACGGAAAGGTTTTCTTTGAGCCAGGTGGACCATGGGCCAAAAAGTTTGAGCACCACTGTGTTAGGCAGATGGGTGAGCACTGTGTTGCAGGGGGATGGGCGGGTGGGGCTGGTGGCAGCACGGCAGGGCTGGGGGAATGCCACCCCTCCTACACGGAGAACCCTGGGCCCAGCCCCGTTGGCGGGAAGCCCTGCCCGCACTCACTTGGCACTGGCCTCACCAAACAGATAGAGCGGCAGCAGGAAGAGGCAGCCGAGGGAACAGGGAGCCATGAGAGCTGTGCTGCCTGCCATGATCCCAGAAAGCAATTTCTATAAAACCTTTATTACTGTATACATTTGTATTATATTCTAACAAAACATTTCACTAGTCGCAGTTTCCACTCACATTTTTCACTAGCCTCTATTATCCACACTCATTTCTTGACTGTTTTGAACACCTTTATATTTTAAAAAATTACGGTCCACATTTACAAAAAAGAGCCCCCTTTCTTCCCCCCCTCAGAAGTTCCTGCATACGGGCCTGGAAGTGGATAAATATTTAAAGAGTGATTGGGCCAGAAAGAGAGAATGATGTCATAGCCTTGTTCAGATTTCCATGCGTGAGACCCAAGATCCCATGCCACTCCTCCAGTGGCCCTCCTTTCATTATTTATCCACATTGGAACAGCTTCAGCAAGAGGGATGCAGGGAAGCTCACATCTGAGCTCAGAGGTTAGGGCCCTCTCCTAAGACCCTATTCAACTTCTATCTACCCATGAGCCATAGGGAGAACTGAAACTGAGTGTCACATATCCCAGATGAATGCTCTGACCACTGGGCTAAAAGTTATTATGTGGGCACTACCTTTTCCTCCTGTTGCAGGGGTTGTGTGTGGAGTGAGACACATGATGCTTTATACTGAAACCTTTACTGCCTTCTGTGTACATGCCTGTGGATTCAGATATGCACTTCTGAAAATGGAATACTAAAAACTTACATCATGTATTACCTTTAATACAATGTATTATCCCCCTGCTGAAGCTGTTCCAATGTGGATAAATAATGAAAAGGTCATTGGAGGTGTGGCATTGGATCCTGGGTCTCCCACATGGATGGCTGATACACCAGGCCACAGCACCATTCTTGCTCTCTTTTTGGCCCAATCTCTCTCTCAATATTTATCCACACTGAGATAGCAATAGTGTCAAATGCTAGTCTAACCAAAGCACAGGTCATTTTTATTTCTATATCTAGACTATATCAACCCTATGCCCCTCATTCCAGGGCATCGCTCAGTATAGTGGTGAAAATAATCAAGGTAAAAGATATATTGCCTTGTCTCCCCTAGCATTTTACATCAAGCTATCTCAATGAGAAAAACTCTTTCCCCTCCCGTGAAAAAACAATAACCAAAACCTGGGCCACTAAGTATCTCTGCCTTTAAATTTATTTGAAATGAATATCTCTGTCTGCACCCCAACATTTATATTTAGCAGAATGAGGTTATTAAACTAGGGAGCACCTGCCACTTATTAATTTAGTCCTTTTTCCCACAAGGCACATGTTTAATTTTAAGCATATGTTTAAGTTGTCCTTATTCAACAAAGTATATAAGCATATGCTTTAGTTCAATGGGACTTAAGTATGTCTGTAAGGCTACGTCTACACTGCAGTTATTTCAGAATAAGCTATTCTGCAATAGTTATTCCAAAATAGTTTATTTCGAAATAGCACGTCTACACTGCAGAGAAGCCTCAAAATTAGTCCGAGGCAGGTTTCCCTAATGTAGACATGCTATCTTGATTGAAAGCCCCAGGAGGAATAACTTAGAATGGCCCTGGTGAGGGGCTATTTTGAAAAAGCAGAAGTGGAGTGTCTACACATGCCTTATTTTGAAATAGCTATTTCAGAATAGGCATTATTCTCCATAGAATGAGGCTTACAGAAGTCAGAATAAGCTGTCTGTTATTTCAAAATTATTTCAAAATAATGGAATTGCTGTGTAGACACTTGCATTGTTATTTCAGAATATGGCTGTTATTTCGAAATAGCTTTGCTGTGTAGACACACCCTAAGTGATTTTCTGAAGCAGGATCTAAAAGCAGGCGCTAATATATTTTAGGAACAGAAACCAAGATATGATAAGGAGGTTCTTTTCTTTTTCTCCTTTGGAAAACCCTTGCTCTACCTAACTATTTGTTGAGTTTTTCTAACTCTCCTTACAACACGGTACTTCTCCTTGCAATTTCTCAATCCTCCTCCATGCAATCAGAAAAGGAAATTCATTCAATTGTAATACATTGGTGCCTCAATGTTCACCAAATTCCCTGACACAAATCTAATGATCCAGAGCGTCCATGTAGAATTAAATCATCAGCTGAATATTTACCATCTGCGTGGTTTTCATTATGTTTTGTCCTTGTTTGCTTGTTTAACCAACTACCCTGCCTTCTAGAGATGGAACAATGTCCTCAGTACATAAGCAACTAATAACAAGTCTTCTGTGCTTCTTAAATGTTAAGCCTTTTCTATTTAGTTTAATGTATTTATTTTATCAGGCTGTCATAAATGTCTTTTAGAATAAGAGTAAATTCAAAGCATTCTACTATCTGATCTTAAGCTTTCACTTTCCTTTGATGATCAGTCAGAAGTATTACAGGAAAAGTAAAGAATATCTTGTGCTATCTTGTTACAAGAAAAACAGGGTTTCTCTAATACTCCAGTGCTCTGATATGATCTCCACCTGAGAGACATATGAAGTGAGATAGACCTGAAAGGTTACCTAGCAATAAGTTGCTAGGTCTCACTACAGAGGAATTGTGGATTCCTTGGGAGTGAAGTAGAGATGGTGCCAGAACTTGTCAGTGTGAATCCATACCTGATCTCAATAACTGTGTAGATTAATCCAATACCATAATTTTCACACATGCACTTTGTGATTGTATTAATAGGAAAAGAATAAATGCGAGAATAAATCCATCTATTTTATTTATCATTTTGATATGAGTAAAGTAGACCTATTTCTTTTGGTCTTAGCCTTCTCTCCCACCTTCTTCTTTTAACAGCTGTTTGGGCTGCATTTATTGGCTGATTTACATTTGTCTGCTAATTGGAGGGGGAAAGTTCCAGCTCCTGTCACCAAAGCTAACTTGCAGGTGGTTGTTTTTACTTGACATCGCAAGTCAGAAAAAAAATCTGATTTTACTTAAGCTACAAGGAGATATGGTATTGCGATGTGGCTGGCCAGAGACAATATGGTCAGAAAGAAATCCCTTCTCTGCTACAACTTCAGGGTGCTGATGAGGATTCATCCCTTCTTACCATATAACCCTCTGGAAGAGTCTATATTAAGACAAGAAGAAGCTTAGCAGTTAAAACATTTGTCTTTTGATATGTGAGACAACCCAGAAATTGAGATGAGTGGCAATGGCACTTCTGATCCCGTTTCTCTTGCACATCTGAAAACCCCTTTGTCAGTTGATCTGTCTAATTAGTGATCCTTTTAATGCACCTGTCACCAAGGTACAAGTACAACAATGACATTTTAACATGAATATCTATGTGTAAAATTCAAAAATTCAAATAGTCCCGGGATACATTCTTCCCATTCTACCCTGACCATTCCACTAATTTCAATTGTGCTGCAAGAATATAACTGAAGGAAAAGCCTTGAGTAGAAAGCAAAATGTGTAATGAATAAACCCAAATTTACTCAGTCTTAATATGGTTTTAAATACAAAACTTGCTACAATTACTTTTCAACTTCTTTTACTGAATTTTCAAGTTAAACGGCAGAAAAGACAGTGGTTGGTCGGAAGTCCTGAAAATTGTACAGAAAAGCATGAAAATATAGATAGTAAACACACAAAAACAGATGCAATATGGGGACAATTAAAAGAGATCAACCCACTTTAGGTAACTGACTTTAAATTATCTCTGTATGAAGAGCAATCAAAGAGGTAGGGCAGTTTGCCAGTAAGGGTAATGGCCACAGATTCAATTTCTCTGCTTTATTAGATATTTCTGCTGTGATCTTGGGCAAGTCATTTAGCTTCTCTGTGCCTCAATTCCATTTTGGAAAGGTGGGATATGAATGTTGCATATGTTATGCAGAGATCAGAGAAGAAGGCCATAATGTGACCTTCCAACTTTAAAGTCTATAAGAAAGCTGATCAAACTTCTGCACATTTTTTTCTGATTTCAGTCATTTTTGTTACCTATTCTTCCAGCACTTACTTATGTCTTGCATCACTATGCCCCTAACCCAGGAAGAAACAAGCACAATGCCATTAACTTAATCTCACATGCTTTAAGTTACACATCCGTATAACGATTTCCTGGATCAGAGCCTACAATACATGTTTTTCTGTAAAGCCCTAGCCAGAGTGAGTGCAGAGAGAGGCTTTTGCACATGGTTCACTTCTTCTACATCTTTTAGCCAGGAAGTGATCTGGCAAATCCTTCTTTAAAACAAAGGGCCCATTTTACACTTAATATAATGCTCCTGACACAAACGGTAATACAGCTGTGACGAATTTGCTCCCATGTGCAACTGTGATCATGGAGGCAGTTTATTTTGTGGCACATGTTAATTTGTTTTCATGTGACTTGAACAGTGGAACTCCTGTCCGTGTTCTTGTAGATACTGTCTCTTAACTTCATATGCCATTTTCGGTGTCTCAAATTGCCTACCTTCATGCTAAACCACTGTAGCTAGAAACCTCTGAAGGACAAATCGTATCTGTCTGTATCCATTTTTAGTACATTTGAATTATTGTATGCTAAAAGTATTTCTAGGCTGCTAATTTTTTTACCTCTGTGTAATTTAAGGCTATACAGGGCTCGTACTCTCAGGGTATGTCTACACTATAGAGTTTTGTCAGAAAAACTGCGGTTTTCCGAACAAAACCTGAGTTACGTCCACACTGCAATCGTGTTCTTCTAAAAGTAAAATGAAAGAACAGAGGGATTTTTCCAACATTCCTTCTATGAGGAAGAAGCCTTTTTCCAAAAGAGCTCATTTGGAAAAAGGTTTGTGTGGACAGGGAAAAGGGAGTTCCTTCTAAAGAAGAAAGAGGAAAAAGCACAGGTGCCCTGGCGGCCTCTCCATCCATAGTAATCACAGCTTAAATGTGAGATAGCATCCACAGTGAATGGATGCTGTCTTTCAAAAAGGTAAATCGCTTTTTCGATGCACTTTTGTGTGTGGACATTCACTTTTGGAAGAAGATTTTTTGGAAGATCTCTTCTGAAAAAAGGGTCTTCTGAAAGAAGCCTGCAGTCTAGACATAGCCTCTGTTCTCTCCTTCCTGTCATGGTAGCCTCTGATAACTCCTTGTCTAACTTTACCTGGTAAAGTCTCCAAGGCAATAGTCATATATTTCCATCTGTTTTGGCAAACCTAGCAAATTTTTGGGCACTATGAGAAATCACTTATCATCGATAAAACATTCATCAACAGTTGTCACCAGTAGGATGTAGTAAGTCCTACTGGACTCGTTGCAGTTCCCACTCTCAATCCCCTCCACTGCCAGCTGCATTTCCCTGGGCCTCATTCTGGGCCCCTCAATGTAGGCCCTCTTCCATTGTTATTTGCAGTGTTTATGTATCTGTATCAGTCCCAGAATATTAGCGAGACAAGATGGGTGAGGTGACATCTTTTATTGAACTAACATCTGATAGTGGGAGAGAGAAGCTTTCAAGCTACATGAAGTTCTTCAGGTCTGGGAAAGGTGCTCAGCGTATCCTCCAGATCTGAAGAAGAGCTCTGTGTAACTCAAAATTTTGTGTCTCTCACCAACAGAAGTTGGTCCAATAAAATATATCACCTTGCTCATCTTGTTTCATCAAAGAGCTAACTTCTGATCAGTTATGTCCCTTTCTCTTCTTCAGCTGCAATGCAGTTATATTTTTGACCCCATACAGTTGCTGGACAAATATGGGAAAATAAAGTGGGAATGGTAAAAGGCAAATCTAGCCCCACTAAAGTTCATGGCACTTTTGACTCCACACTTGATGTGTTTTAGGAGATGATTTTGATGCTATGGAATAGTTCAATACAAAACTAAATTGAAATGTGAACATAAATAATGCCATGTTTATGTTTAACTAACTGGAAAATGTATTCTTAACTATTGCTTTAACATATCTCTCTCTCCTCTATATTTGCCCTTTAGATGTTAACTGAACTCTCATGATACGATCCAGCAGGCCTTTAAGAATCAACTTCTATTTCCATAATGGTAACAAATACAACCCAACTGGACAATGATACACTGGACATGCTTCAGAACAAAGTTATTCAAAGCACCCTCCCAGCTGTGTACTTCTCGGTGGCCATCATCAGCATCCCTGGGCATATATTCTCGCTTTGCGTGTTCTTCCGGCACATCAAACCCAAGACACCTTCAGTCATCTTCATGATTAACCTTAGCATCACAGACCTTACCCTGGCATTCTGTTTACCTTTCCAGATTAGCTATCACTGGAAAAACAACAACTGGATCTTTGGTAAGAGCATTTGCAGCTTAGTCACAGTGATGTTCTACACAAACATGTATACTTCCATACTCACCATGACCTGCATCAGCATCGAGAGGTACTTGGGAGTGGTGTATCCCATGAAATTAGTCCAGTGGAGAAGAAAGAGATATGCTCTAGCTGCCTGCTTGGGGATGTGGGCCTTTTTGCTATTAGCTCTGTACCCACTGGCAAGCTCAGATCTGACCTATGAAGTAAAAGCATTAGGGATCATAACTTGTTTTGACGTGCTGAAATGGGATATGTTGCCCAATATTGCAGCATGGGCAATTTTTCTTCTCACGCTGTTTGTTCTTCTCTTCCTGATCCCATTCATAGTGACAGTAGTCTGCTACATAGCCACTATTCGGAAGCTCATTCAGACCTCTAGCAAACAAGGGAGTAGGCAGAAGACTAGATCTATTTACTTGGCTGCAGTTGTCCTCTTGGTATTCGTCACTTGCTTCGCCCCTAATAACTTCATTCTATTTGTGCACATGATCAGCCGTCTCTTTTTCGAAAAGAGCTTCTACCCTGCTTACAAGCTCACCCTGGGCCTCAGTTGCCTGAACAACTGCCTAGATCCATTTGTTTACTATTTCGTATCCAAAGAATTTTATCAGGCAATAAGATGTAAAGCACCGTACAATGACAGTTTGGAGACCAGAAGGGAAAGTTTATTCTCTGGCAGGACAATGTCAGTCAGGTCTATGTCAAGTGGGCCTATGGAAGGGTTAGATGGAGTTAAGGATTGTTTGCAAAGACAAGAAAGTGTTTTTTAACTACAGTTATAAAAGCAGTAGTAAGGCAGTAGTAAGCTATCAAGTGGAACAAAAAGCCCCCTCATTTTTTAGTAAACAATGTTCTGGGAAACATCAATGCCTGTAGCATCAAAAGTCCAACTACACTGAACAGAAAGTGTCTCACGCATGTCTAAAAATCAATAACCACTTTCTGGGAAGGACTAGAGAAGGAATATGGTGAACCAACATTATCAAAGGAGGAACGTCACCCTATGTGAATCCAGTGATCCAAGATCAAGTTGGAAAAGATGCAGAAAGAATTGCTTCTACTAAACACTTCCAAATGTGACTGAAAAGCAAGGACAAACCAAAAGTACTGCAGATTTTGAGATCTCAGTGCTTAGACAAATACTTATGAGTCTTGTTATACTAAAGGGAAATCCTGTAAAAGTAGTTTGGGGGGCTTTGTAAATAATGTTAATTTAGGTATGAATTTCTTGTTGTGTTGCTGCAGCACAAAAATGAACAATGTCTTGGTATTTTATCATTAATGCTTATGTGTAGCCTCTGTGAACTAATCACAACAGTTATGTATCACTTGCTTGATTTATACGTGTGCTAACCTAACCACATAAACCTTCAAAGAGGTTAGCTTGGTTAATAGCTATTTATTTCAATTTCGTCTATCAAAATATCTCCTAAAATGAAGTAAAAAAGAAAGGCCAACGTCAGTACCCTCAACCACATCAATGCCCCAGCTGCTGAGTGGTTGCATCATTGTTAAATCTAGATAATTCTAAGGGGCAATGGTGAAGTGAAGATGGCTTACATGGCAATTTTCTTACATTGACCCACTACATGAATATTGCTGAGCTCTCATCCCCTTAACTTAGTTTATTTGTTTGTTTTATAATGGGCTAAACTCTCTGCCCCGCTGCTGAATACAGTTCCCACTGCAGTCAGTGATACTATTGCTTTATGTAGTTTATGAACAGTATTTTTGCTTTTTCTCTAGGATCTAGTACACATAATGGTCTAAATTCTCCATCTAGTATGAATGGGAGTAATCCAATTGATCTCAACTGCATTACACGACTGCCTGCACTATAGACAGCGCCAAAAGCTGAGTTAAGGTACTTCAGCTGCATTACATAAACATGCTGAGGATTTGTCTCCTAAATCATGGCATTATCTCATTTGCTTTTGATATTTTACATATCTGGACTATTTGTTTTACAGAGAGAGAGGACGAAAAGCACTGGGCAGTTGACATTTAAAAACTTTCCTGGTGCTTAATGCATATATTATCAGTGCTGTGGCATGTTCTGGTCCTCAGTATCCTATCCCAACATAGTGCATAATATCAAGCATCTCCTCATAGCTCAGCAAATGAATGTTTGCTTATATATACAATAAAACAGCATCTATATTTTTCTTTTTAATCTGAAACAACTTTTTTCCCTAAATTTTATGAAATTATATGTAACTTCAACACTGGTGAAAATGAGGAGCTAATGCCACTTTTTAGAGCCAAACAAGCTTCCTTGACCGTCAGGTCAAAACAACTCAGCAATACTTCTAAAATCCTAGGGCTTGATCAAACTCCCAAGTAGCTCAGCGGGAAGTTTACTATTGATATTGATGAGCACTAGATCAGGCCTCAAGCAGTAGGCCAGTCCGGAATAGCAACTGCCAACAGTGCTCGACTATATGGTAATTCCATAACACAGACAAAAATGTTTAAAAGGTAATAGATTAGATGATTAAAATATATCTGCCTTTTTATATAAGGTATGATTCAAATTCAGTAATCTAAATGTGACTCGTTCTATACATTAGCCTCATGCACCACCTATTCTCTAAAGTTTGTGTTTTGTTGTAGTCACTGGATAACCAAAAGCTTGTTTTAGAATTTATATGGATTTTTCTTACTTATTATCCTTGCATGTCAAATGATCAGTAATATTTTTATGCAGTCCATAGAAACTCTGATTATCTTTAAAAAAATACCTTGCACATTAACTTTCTTTAAGCACATGGGTATGGCATGAAAGAAAGAAAGAAAGAAAGAAAGAAAGAAAGAAAGAAAGAAAGAAAGAAAGAAAGAAAGAAAGAAAGAAAGAAAGAAAGAAAGAAAGAAAGAAAGAAAGAAAAGAGAATCTGGATATGCATTATAGTTACAGTGTCTGAGAAGACACAGAGCAGATGCCCTTTAATCTGATTTCTGATTTTTTTCTATTTGCTGGATGATATAATTGCTGTGAAGATGGTGGGCATTTTTTCCATGTGGTTAATAAAACAAATATAAAGACGCATTCTAAGAATGTTTCCTTTGTGTGTGTGTATACAATGTATGAGTTACTCTTAAGCTTGCAAAAGGACAGGGCAGCTAAGTGTGAAGTAAAAGATGCCTTAGCATCTTGGAGGCTGACTATTTTGCATTTCTGTTCAGATCCTTTTGTCTTATAAAAGCCATGACCAGCATTAGCATATACACTTTCCTCAATCAAGCTTGTAAAGGAGATTTTTAAAACACCATAAAATAAGACTTTAGCTTTGTAAAGGCCTGGGCAGTCCCTGCACTTCCTCAGGATGCATTTACAGATGTGTTCCCCCACCTTAATTGCCCCTAATTGACAACACTGCATTCACAATGCCAGACTGGTCAAGGAGCAGCCAATGCACACAAATAGCAAGTCCCGTTTTTTAATAAGGCTTCAGAATGGGGGCTATTCAAACAATTCATAAAGTCTTCCACTTAGGGTCCTGGTTCAGAGCTCTCAACTTAATCAACACCATGTGTTTGAGTCTGCTCTCCTACAGCCTGAGAGAAACCACCAACCACAAAGCTTTTACACTCTTCTCCCTTACTTGGCTTCCTCTGCCTATTTATCTAGCCCAGGCCTTGTTGGTTTCACCCCTAGGATACTACAGCTACAGGCTCCTGCCTGTTCCTTAAAGGGATAGTATTTTCCTTCACAAATTTACATTCAGATTTTCCTCAGTTGCATGGAAGCTACACTCCTGTACAGTTTTTCTTCATTTCATTGCAATTTGCAAATATATATTCTTAATATCTGTGCATTTTTGGTGTTCATTAGCAGTAATGATACATTCAACTATATGTGTTAACTTATATAGTATACATTTATCAATGCATCAAGAGGAAAATGGTTTTATAAATAACACAGTTGCCTGATCTAATCCTATTCTCTGAACCAATGTGAATCTTGTGGGTGGAACCGTTCAATCCTTCAGCCCCAGGGTCTGGATAATGACTGCTGACCAGTCAACTAGACCCTGAAACCCCAGTTATGTAGACATGTTTCCCCTTCCTTTCCTGTGGAGTCCACTTAACAATGTCTACGCTGTCGTTTTTTTGTGGAAGAGAATATGCAAATCACGCTCATTTGCATATCTCCTTCCAATTCTTTTTGTGGAGACCTTTTGTTAATAAAAAGCCCCGTATAGACGGGGCCATTTGTCAGAAAAAAACCCTTTTTCCCAAGATCCCTTATTCCTCAAAAATGAGGTTTACAGGATCTTGCAAAAAAGGTTTTTTTTCTGACAAATGGCCCTGTTTGCATGGGCTTTTTATCAGCAAAACCTTTTCCGCAAAAAGAATTGGAAAAAGATATGCAAACGAGAGTGTGATTTGCATATCCTCTTCTGCAAAAAAAAGCACTGTAGCCAGGTGATTTCTAATCTCTTGCTACTCTGTTGAAGGACCATGAGGCAGGTAAAGTAAGGAATACAGGTATAACCAGGGTTCGCCAAACCACGGCGAGCCCCGCTCGCCAGCCATGCTGTCCAGCGCAGATCGTTCTGCGCATGCGCAGACCGCCCGAACCCGGCTCTTCTGGGTTACAATCTACTCGCCACGGGCAAGTAGATTGTATACTTTGTCGAGCCCTGGGCATAACACCCTAAAGTCTTTAACGTGCATTTTACTCTTAAGCACAAGTACCAGTACAGATCTAGGTAAAACAACACACAACTGAATGCCATTTCCAACCAGACTGATACCATCTCTCTGCTTGGTCCAAGATCTGCCAGTGTTCTGCCTAAGAGAGATTCCCTTTTCTCACCTGCAGCAGAGGTCAGCTCCCTATGCTTTACTTTTCAAAACAATTTCTGACATCTTTCCTCACTTCTCTTCTGATGCTGGGATTTTCCATTCTCCAGCCCCACCTCTCTGGGCTGCTGAGAATAATGTTGCTAACAGTTAATGGTTCTGCCGGTAGCTCTCAGTTGTCTCTATTGGGTAGGACTATTCAAAATAGATGGAACTGTTTCAACTTCTCAGCCATGAGCCTGGTCTACACATAAATTTTGCTAACATAGCTATCTCAGTCAGGGACGTCATCTTCACTCCACCACACACACTGACACACCTCTGACTAATATAGTTATGACTGCAAAAGCTCTATTGTAGATGCAATCATACCAGCAAAAAATCATTGCTTACTCTGTTAGGGGAACTTGTATAAAAGAACTCTTTAGCCAGTATAAGTTAAATCTCCACTTGGGAGTTTTTTGGCAAATTCTTCCAAGTGCAGACAATTCTATAATCTGTCTTCTGCCCCCAATCAAAGTTCTAATCTACAGTGACAAATACAACTAGTATTTATAAAACCAAATGGCATTCAAGACTGGATACAGACATACCCCCCAAAGTATCATGAACACCTTTTGATAAGTCATGTCAAAAGAAAGACTTAGCATTTAAGGTGCTCATACTTGCCAAAGAACTTTGTCCCATCCCTCAAAAAAAAAAAAAGTATTAAAAAAAAGCCCTGATGACAGCCCATGTAGCAATTTTGAGACCATACATTGCTGTGCCCACGAAAGCTCATGATACCATCTACATGTTTTGTTAGTATATAAAGTGCTACCAGACCATTTGTTGTGTTTTAATTAAATATTGTCATCTTTAAAATGGTCAAGAAAGCAAAGCTTCTCCAACTCTCAAAATCTGAAAACAGATTTAATGTTGCCACCTCAGAAAGCAGAGATTTGGGTTAATACATTAAAAAGCCCAAAATGGATTGGGAAAGGGTTTGAAAGCTAACTGGACCTTGTGTGCATATACACACCAATAATCAATAGGATGTTCTCATACCATAATTCTACTACACGGAGTGACTCTGCATTTATGTCAATGTCATCAAGAGTAGAATATGATCCATACTATACACTTCCATGTATTCACAAAGTGACAAGGTGTATTTTAGACTACAGCTTCCCAAATGCTGTTAAACTCACTTAACAAGACTTTAAACTATATATCCTTTCAGTGAATATTTGATTAGAAAATATAGTTCCACTTTGTATCGTGTCTATGAACAATCCCGTATCTAATATTGCCTTACAATGTTGCCAAATTTTCTGATTTTTTTTTTTGTGGTTTTTACTGTTTTTTTTTCTTAGAGGCACAGAATTGTGCTGGAATTATGCTATTACTTGAACCTCTTCAATTTTTTTAAAGAGCTCTTCTAGTTGAAGAGAAACCCTTGAAAATGTAAAGTGTGCTGTAAAGAATGAAAAATCAGAGGCAGAGAAAAATAGCCCAACATTTACTATTTACAACAATCTCATGATTTTTGAATATTTCTGATTGGCTGCTCTTACCTGTAAGGCCTGTGCATTACTACAACTGGGACTCAAAATGGGACCTTGATAGTCCACAAGCAGTTCAGATATATGAAACAAAGAAATCCTCCCTTTGGCTAATCTAGTTAAAACAGTTCCAAGTGTGTCTGGCTAGCCAATAGCATTAAGACAGGATTTTGAAATTTGGGGGAAGAAAATTACACTCTGGTTCAGAAGGAACAACTGGCACATGTCTTCAGTTGCCACATCATAGCTATAACAAGCCATTTGGGGTAAAGCAAAGGAACCACCCACCAGCATGCAAGGGGTTAACTTAGGCCTGGCTAGCCCTGCTCCATAATACCTGCAGCCAAAGTCAGGCCTAGAGGGGAGAGAAAAGGCCCAGCTTGAGGGCTGACTGGTGAAGAGGCAGGAGCTAGCTGCCTCCCTACTTGACATAAGGCTCGCTAGCCTGCAGGCTGAGGCAGTCACCAGAGATGAAGCACTGTCTTTCTGGCCAAAAAAAGCAGAAAAAGAAGCCTAGGAGCACCTCGCCTGTAAGGAATCCTAGTGACCAAAGCACAGAGACCTTATGGGGGTTCTGACCCCACCAAACTTCCAGCTACCCTACCTGGAGGAACCGGGGGACCACAGCAAGATGCCACCCAAGGTGCACTACTAGGAGATAAGCCATCACTGGAACTTTGACCATAGGGCACTGGCTCTCAAAGGGTCCTCTAGTGGTCCACAGCTGCCTCCCAAGTGGTCCACAGCTGGAGCTCCCCCCCCCCCCACACACACACCTCCCGCGGTGCTGCTGCAGTCTTGCAGATGACGCACAGCCATGCGGCTGTAGCACTAGCTCTGGCCGGAAGGCGGGGAGGTGAAGAAGCAAACTCACCGCCCCTCCCCATGCGTGCCGCAGAGCTACACGTGAAGGAGCACCACCTCCATGGTAAAAGTGGCATGTCACTCTCTTGGTCCCGCAGGGCAGGAAGAAGGTTGGACTGTGCAGGGCTTGGCCAGGCAGGGCAGGCTCTTGTGATGCAGAAGCGGCCGGTGCCCACACATTCCCTGGCGGCAGGTTGGGCTGCACCGCACCATGCCTGGCAGCAGTGAAAGGCGACACTGGGACTGAGGACCCTGCACATGCAGGAGGCAGGTGGGGACTTGCAGCCTTTAGAGAGGCTTTTCCCCTCCAGGGACTTGGTCTGGAGGGAGGGGCTGAGTAGTGGCTCAGACCCCAAGGTCAACATGGACTGGACCCTTGTGAGACTCCATCCCCCACAGTGCTGGACACCCCAGCGTCACCTACACACCCATCCCCTTGCCGCACCGTAGAGGCTCCCTGCCCCTTCATTTCTCTGAATTGCCCCTCCGAGCCACCTTGATCCCAGGCCTAATTCCCAGGGGCACCTTGCCCCCAGCTACCTGAACCCTCTCAGCCGTCCCCCAGCTTCAGCCCCAGGCACCCTCTGCCCCCATCTCCCTGCCCCTGGCCAGACACCCTACCCCCACCCTGCTCCTGGCACTCCAGCTACTCTGTCAGTCTCCAGCCCTGATTCCTAGCCAGCCTCTGGCTAGCACATCATCCCAATTTTTTTTCTAGTGCCTCAGTCCACTGCCACCTGCCACTAGCCTGCCCAGGACTACAGGACAAGGTCTCCAGCCTGCCAACTTTGCCAGCTGCAGAAGATGCATGTCCAGCGATACAGGAAGTTCCACTGCCAACATACATTTTGTCTGAGGTTTTTTCCTAGCTCCTAATTGCTGTTGCTGGGTCACAGGTGAATGATGAGGCAGGGTTCTGAGACCAACTGGGAGGCCTAATCAGCCTGGCATTCGCTTCCTGCGTACATCTGCAAAATTGTGGAAGGAGAAGAGCGATGCACTCTAGGGAGGTATGAAAGGATCCAACGTGAAGGGCTGGAACCATGGAGCAGGAGAGGCTGTGGAGTGGTCAAGGCAGGGAGCTGTGATCAATTGAGGGTTTGAACATGGAAGCAGAGGTTGCCTGGAGCAAAAGATGTATACGGAGTTGCTGGGATTTATTCATAATGCAGGTAACAAAGCACTTATATTTTGATGTTTAGATGCTTCAGTACTTAATTAAATATGCAACAAGGCAGTGGCTATGACAAGAGATGCTTCATCTATTAGCTTACTTTGCATACACAGAAAATTAAATAGCATTAATGAATAACGCAATGTATATATATTTGCACCTTGAAACCAGTGTGCATGAGGTTTTGTGGGGAGATAAATGTATCTAAAGTTTTCAGGGTGAAAACCAAGCCATTTCTATATTAGAGTGATACAGATATAAAAAGTTAGACACCAGATGACATTTAAAAAAAAAATGTTTTAATTCATTCACATTGATAAGATGCTGAACAGATAACTGCTAACTTTCCAGATTATCTGTGCACTAAGAGTATACGTTTTATGAAGATACACTTTAAACTCCATAGCTGACAAAGGGATTTAGCCATTGATATGGGACTGCTTAAAATTATTCATATGCTTAAGTGCTTTGCTTGATTGGATCCCTAATCCTTGTAACAACTACAAATCTCAGTACAGCCTATGATAATTATGCCTCTTTATGTCCTTTATCTTGCAAACACATATGTGCTTAACTTCTCATATGCTTAAAGTCTAGCATGTGTATAAATATTTGCAGGACTGGGGCCTTAAACTTTAAACAGAAGAAATTATAGTCATGCTGTGGTCCTTGTTTAAAAGCTAATGAGCTTGGATGATAGTGAGAAAACTGAAGTAATGTACTGCCATCTTGTGGCTAACTGAATTAGCAGATTTCATTTTCCTAGTGCTAGTTACTATTTTTCCTGAACTGACAAATGTTTCATCACCAAAATACATCCTTTGCAGAAGACCTTTACTGGAATAATATCATTTTTCTTCCTATGACTATTACAGTGCATAGGTAAAAGTTTCTAAAGAACAGAGAGTTTTAGAAGTTAAATAACTTCATTTACTGAATCATTTTATGGATTAATTGCTGCACAAATTTAAACAATGTTTGTTTCATTTGTAGTACAAACAATAGTTTGCCAAATTATTAATTTAACTTTTTCCTGCGTAGAAATTGTGCTTTTTTCCTCATAGTTCCTTGTTTTAATTTGGAAAAGTACAAATTTACATTTATAATAATGATAAGAATAAAAGAAAAAATATCTGTCATTTTGTTTTAACGTTTACAATATTTAGTGACTAATTCTGGAATCCTTTGTCCTTGAATACTAGAAAGATGAGTCACAAGAATAAGAAATATATTTAAACACACTGGGCTAGTTTCAGCTCTTAGTTTTATCTGTGTAACCCCATTAACTTCAGTGTGGTTGCAGAGGTCTAAAAGAGAAAACAGAATTTGGCCTATTTTCTGATGTCTGCAGAATTAAAAAGTTGTTGTTGTGTTGGTTTGGTTTTGGTTTGGGGCTTTTTCTTTACAGAAATCAGTGTAACTCTGCAAATACAGTTCGAGTACCACAATATTTGTGGTTACAAATGTCACAAACGAACTGCTTTGTAGTTTCAAGAAAAAAAAACCCTCCGGTACTTTAACAAAGAAATCATCTTTAACTTACTTTCTCCATTGTTCACAGTTTACATTCTCAAGTACAATGCAAAATGAAGCACTTCTGATTACATTTTACTAGGGAACAGTGGCCCCTGCTCCCTACACTCGCCAACGCCCCTTTCTGGGGATAGGTCGCTCCTGAGTCTCCCCCACCTGCCAGCTGCTGGAGAGGGCCAGGCCAAGGTATGGCAGTCCTGGTCTGCCCTGTCTCTCTTCCTCCAGCCACTGGGCCCCCCGAGGCCAGCCCAGCCCAGCTCCCCTCCCCTTCCGGATACCGGGGGGGTGGGCTGGGCCAAGGCCCTGGCTGCCAGGGGGTTGGGCTGAGTCAGAGGCTCTCCCCATTCCAGGGAGGATCCAGGGCTGCCCAGGCCCCCGTTCTCTCCCCCTACCTCTGGCCCCAAGGCTGCCCTGGGTCTTGCTCCCCTGTCTCAGCCCATTCTCCCGCACCCACCTATCGACCCTGGCTCTTTCCTTCTCCCAGCTGCCAGGGAGCAGGGCCAGGGCAAGGCTGGCCCAGCTTTTCCCTGACCTAGTGTGTGTGTGAGGGGGTTGGGGTGCAGGGAGGGGGCACAATTCCCACACTCCTGGATTACCAAAGAGGGGGAGGCCTCAGAGACGGGGAGGCCCCCTACAGCACCAGGAAAGGGAGAGGCTGTATGGCTCACAGCTTCGGGCTCCCCTCCTGGAGTACCAGGGGGGAGAGAGGAAAGGCCGTATGGCTCATGGGCCATGAAGTTTGCGGCTTCGTCCGCATGGAGGATAGCAGGGAGGGAAGGAGAAGAGAGCTGTTCAGGGGCCTCCCCAGGCCCCAAGTGGCAGCTGAGCATTGGGGAAAGGGGAGGGTGGAGGGAGGGTGGTGGCAAGTAGGCTGCAGAGTGATCTGATGATGTCACACTGTCATCCCCACAGGAATTTTTTTTAAATATATAGAGGGATAATATTAACAACACAGCCTAGAAAAAGTATAGTTCAATTAGCTCAGCTGCCACTCACAGATGTTATTTGCTCCTTACATTTCTATATTTCTATGGCTAGCCAATATTATTGGCCTTCAAATAAAAGGCACCAATGGACCTGAGATGTCCAGTATTCGCTGAATTTTTCCCTGGCCAGGAGGCGAAAATGCTGGGCACCTACCAACACTGAATACCTAGCCTCCCTCTCCCCTCGAGTCCTGCCATGGCCCCCAACACCAGCCCCCATGCTTACCAGGATCCCCAAAGCTGCCGGCACAAAATGGCTGTCAGCCAAAAGACCTAGGGGAAGCAATGCTCAACTGCTCCCCTGTTCCTATCCCTGCACTCACTCTTAAAGGGGACATGTTGTTTTATTGTTTTGGTTTAATAAGTCCTTGGAGTCTTTTTTTTTTTTAAACCTAACAACTTTGGTCTCCCCCCTCCCCTTTTTTCCCCCTTCAACAGAATTTTTTCCCAGTGTTTTTTGGGGGAAAAAGGGGGTGATGTTCGGTATTTTTGTTTCAACCATCTGGCAACCCTACCCATAATGTGACTGAAATCCTGCCAGAATTTGCATAAGCATTAGGGCTTATCTTCATTGCAGAGTTAACTCAAGTCATCCTTAACTCGAGAGTCATACTCTAGCTTGAGTGAGAGTCATACTGCAAAATATGTGAGCTACCCTGGGTGAATGGATTAGCAACATAGAATAACGTCACTCCCGGTACAATACACTCCCTGATGTCAGCACCTGTGAAGCTTTAAGGAATATAAATGGGTTAAGTGATGAGCCCATTTATTTGAATGTAAAAGACCACTTTACTCAAAGCTAGAGATTTTGTGTGTACATAGGCATAGAGTTGGGGGCAATGCTTGAGTTAAAATATAATTCAGGCTAACAATGCAGTGAGGACAAAGCCCAGAGTATGGCTATCACAGGGATGTTTGGGGAATTACAAATACATTTACACAGAAAACAATTTGGAGGAATTTCCAAATAGGGAGGCTAAAATATTCCCATCAATGGATATAAAAGTAATGGAAACCAACTCTTCAAAACTAAATGTCAGAGAGAATTGGGAAAGAGTTGAGATAATATCCCCCCTTCCCCTACTCACCATCAGAAGCCCTTATGTGCACACTATATGCAGCTGAGCTTCTCTGACCATTTGAGAGAAGTGGTTTGGTGGGGGAGACGGACAGAGAAGAAGGCGACAGAGCTGAAGCAGATTCCCTCACCATCATCTCAAGGAAATCTGTGGCAATTTTCCCTGAGTAAGTTAACATTAGCAGTATGGACCCACCAAAGAAAACACAACTCATGGGCAACTTGTGGAACCTGATGCCAGGTATATTGTGAAGGCCAAAACTGTAAGGGTATGTCTACACTACAGCGTTATTTCAAAATATCTTATTTCAAAATAGTTAATTCAAAATAAGTTATTTCGAAATAACGCATCTACACACAAAATGCATTTCGAAATAACATTTTCCTATTTCAAAATAGCGCGTCCACACTGATTGGATGCTGAATCGCATTTAAGGCAAGCTGAAATCAGTTCCAGCAGGGCATCAGGTCAGTAGTTGCTTTGTGTGGCTGCTGCCTAAGGCTATCTGAGGCTTGTGCTTAAAGGGACCCCTCTGGACAGCCAGTTCTCAGCTTTCCCCGCTTACTTGCCAACCTCGCTGAGGGACAGCAAAGCATTTTTTTTATCTGCTTGCTTTGGTTGTCCTGACTTGGGACACCACAGCACTCAGTACCATGGAGCCAGAGCTGCCTCTGGGCACTCTGGTGCTCATTTTGGATATCTTGCTGCAAGCCTGGCTGCAATTGCTGGAGACTGCCTGGCAGCATCTGCTGCAGCCCAACTCCCAGGCCCTCTTCCGGACCCCCTCTGGGGGCCATGGAGGAGCAACAGCAGCGCCGTGTGCCAAAGGCTGCATGCTGAGACTTTCTTCCCTGACCGCCACATCAGGGTCGGGGACATGGACGTGCCTGGTGGGGGATGCAGCCTATCCCCTACAACCCTGGCTGATGAAACCCTACACGGGACACCTCAACCCCCCCGCCCCCGACAGGCCTTTAATGCCAAGCTCAGCAGGGCCCTCATTGTCGTGGAGGGGGCGTTTGGCTGGTTGAAGGCCCGTTTTAGATGCCTCCTTACCCGCCTTAACCTATCCAAGCGGAATATTCCGCACGTGGTGGCAGAGTGTGTGCTGCATAATTTGTGCGAGAGGAAGGGGGAGGTTTTCCTGCCAGCCTGGATGGCAGAGGCCGACCACTTGGCTGGCCTTTACGTTCAGCCCTGTATGGCTGCCAGCCGGGTGTGGGAGAATGTCCTGGGCAGGGTGGTGCGCCCTGCAATCACAGCGGGTGTGGCTGTGGAGAAACAAGAGAAGCGGTCAGTTATCCCTGGGGACACAGTGGGTGAAGCCCAGCCCCGCTCTGCAATGCAAGGACAGCAGGTCTCCGCACCATCAAGTCCTGCTATCCCCAGGAGTGTGAGCTGGCCCGGGGCTGCTCCCATGCTTCTGTGCTGTATATAGTGTGAGTGTGGGGTGGGAAGGAGGGGAGATGTGCCCTGCCTCTGCGTAGAAGGGGCTTCTGCAGGGAGGGCATTGTGCAGTGTCCCTCCCCAGGGTCAGGAGCATGTCATGTGCCTTCATACATACATGCGTGTGGGTAACAGGCCAGGGTCCCTGTGTGGCAGGTTGCTGCATGATCCATGGTCAGTGAGACCCACATGTGTGGTCCCTCGGTTCCCTTCCTCCCCCCTCCCCCGCATAAGGGGACAGTGATGGCACTCACATGTTGAGGCCTCTCTGGCCTCAGAAGACAGTGGTGACATGGCTGCTGTGATGGCTTGGGGGTCATGGGTGAGTGCCACACTCCCTCCAGGCTCCTGCGATGCCTGACCATCATCCTCCTTCTCCTCCTCCTCCGTGCCCTGGTCAGGGCCCTCTGCCCCGGTCAGGGCCCTCTGCCCCAGTGTTGATGACCACCTGGGGGGCACGGACAGTCTGGCCCCCCAAGATGCAGTCTAGGGTGTCAAAATCGGGCAAGGGGTCTGGGTCTGCCCCTGGTTGGGAGCTGCCCCCTGTGGCCCTGGCGTAGGCCTGCCTTATCTCCCTTATCTTCACACGCACCTGCTCCTGGGTGCGCATGTGGCCTTTGGTGACCAGGCTGTCAGCTATCCATCTGTAGACAGCTGCATTTCTGCATCTAGTGCATAGATCATGGACGTTGGAGGATTCCCCCCAAACCTCAATGAGGTCCATGATCTCCGCACTGGACCAGGAAGGCACCTGCCTTTTCCGGCCCTGGGAAGCTGCCAGCCTACTCCTGGAGAGTGGTGAAGGGCTGGCTGGCACTGCCTGGCTGGCTCATGCTGGCAACTGGGTCAGGGGCAGCGCCTACGGGCTCTGGGCTGGCAGGCCTTGGAGCTGGCACAGGCCCTGTGGCCAGAAAGACTCTACTCCTTTAAGGGCTCCGGGGCTCGGGGGGAACAGAAGAGTTTTCTTGGTTTGGCCCAGAGTGGCCACCAGGGCATCCTGAGAAGGGCTGGAGGCCCCCTATTTCGAAATAAGCGTCTACAAAGAGCTTATTTTGAGTTAGCTATTTTGAATTTGGTGTTATTCCTTGTAGAATGAGGTTTACCAAATTCAAAATAAGCGCTCCACTATTTTGTATTAATTTTGAAATAGTGGTTTGGCTTTATAGATGCTAGGAAAGTTATTTCGAAATAATGGCTATTATTTTTAAATAACTTTGCTGTGTAGACATACCCTAAGGGAGTTAAAAAAATTAAATAAGTTAATGAAGGATAGACCCATAAAAAGCTGTTAGCCAAGATGACCAGGAATGCAGCCCACCTGGATGTCCATAAGCCACAGAGTGCCCAAACGTAGGACTGCTGACAGGGGATGGATTACTTGAATCATTTGTTCAATTCATTCCCTGTGAAACACATGATATTGGCCACTCTCAGAAGACACGATACAGAGCTAAAGGGATCTCTGGTCTGATGTAGTATTGCTGTTCTTATATTATGTTCTAATATCACTGAGATACTGCACTAGCCAAGGCAAGTCAGGCTTCCTGGCTATTTCCCACTGGCCCTAAAAGCTATAAAGGATACTGAACAATTGTCTCACAGCCCTGAGAGAGCTCCTGCTGGATGCACATTCACCAAGCGGGTGTCTCTGAAGTCCATATCATCAGGCTTCTCCTGTCTGTGTACTCCTGAAGCCTCTTGAGTCTGAACAGAGTCCAGGCACTACCCTTGGCTAGAGGCTATAGAAATCTATCAGGGTGCAGTTCCTCTGTCTACTAGCATGTCTCCTGAGCACTGAGATCCTGTGGTCCAAGAGCGTGTGATTAGTGCTGACTCTCCCAAACTCCACAGAAGTTTAAGCACACCCTCTAGCACACTTTCATTCTTGCAGGCACTCCGGGTTTATACTTTACTTCTTTAGGGGAATGTGAGGGTGCAAGCTGGAAGATAGTTGGACATTGCACAGAGTTCTAAAATAATTACTCTTCATGCTAGCACAAGAAATGCAGAGATCTAGACCGGCAGTTCTCAGCCAGCAGTGTGCGGCCCCTGGGAAGGAGAGGCTGGGAACAGGTTTCAGGGAGGTCCACCAAAACTAAATCAGAGAACAGAGCTAGTGTTAGATTTGCTGGGGTCCAAGGCAGAAAACTGAAGCCTGATCCTTGCCACCCAAGGCTGAAGTTGAATCAGTATAAACACTGACCATGACATATGCATATGCTTGTTAAAGATAATCCCATGTCTTGACAAAATCATTGACTGGCACCAGCATCAATTTTCACACTAAGTGAAACAAAAATAATATTCATTTTTTAAAATTTTTGTATCTATATTGTCCCTTTCATTTTTATAATATACCGTATTTTCCGGTGTATAGGGCGACTGGGCGTATAAGACGACCCCCTATCTTTTTAATTAAAAGATAGGTTTCATCTTATACCCCAGCGCCCCTCCGCCTCCTTTGCTCCCGGTGTCCCTGGTCTGCTGGAGCTGGTCCCCAGCAGACCAGAGGCACCGGGAGCAAAGCCGCCAGGAGCGCCAGGAGCGCCTGGGCTCCCCCCCTCCCCCCCCCGCCGGAGCCCCTCCGCGGCTTTCAAAGCCTCGGGGGAAGCCGGCGGGGGGGCATCCCAGGCGCGCATGGGCTGCCCCCCCCGCCGGAGCCCCTCCGCGGCTTTGAAAGCCTCGGGGGAAGCCGGCGGGGGGGCATCCCAGGCGCGCATGGGCTGCCCGCCCGCCAGAGCCCCTCCGCGGCTTTGAAAGCCTCGGGGGAAGCCGGCGGCGGGGCATCCCAGGCGCGCATGGGCTGCCCCCCCTCCGGAGCCCCTCCGCGCCGCGCGGAGGGGCTCCGGAGGGGGGGCAGCCCATGCGCGCCTGGGATGCCCCGCCGCCGGCTTCCCCCGAGGCTTTCAAAGCCGCGGAGGGGCTCTGGCGGGCGGGCAGCCCATGCGCGCCTGGGATGCCCCCCCGCCGGCTTCCCCCGAGGCTTTCAAAGCCGCGGAGGGGCTCCGGCGGCGGGGCATCCGGCGTACAAGACGACCCCCGATTTTTGGGGGATGTTTTTTAACTTCAGAGGTCGTCTTGTACGCCGGAATATACGGTATATGTATTTTACTGTGTAACAATCAGTTTAATGCAATTTTAATCTATTGGATTTAAATAAAAACAATTTTTGTGGCACAGGTCAACCGTGTAGTTTTTATAGGTTGGGAAAAGCCTCAGGGAAAAAAAAGGGTGAGAACTTCTGCTCTAGATCAAATAATAAACACACCGGTACATATTTTTCTGCCTCAGTTTCCTCATGGCTCGTGAGCATTCTTTTGGGCTTAGGGTAGAGATCTTTGGGAATCCCTTCTGCAAGTGGCTTCTCCTCTGTGCCATGCAGTCTCTTGCTCTGACCTCTGCACTCAGTCCCCTTCCACTCTCCTGCCCAGGCTTCCTCTAACCCCTGGCAGGCTTCTTAGAGGAAAAGGAGAACCACCATCACCCTTGCTCACAGTGGCATAGGAGAGAGGTGAGAACAAAACCACCCGAGTTCTTTAGCACCTTCCTCTCTTTGCCTCTCCTATGAGAATGGTGTCAAGGTGCTGAGGGGAGAGAGAGTGTTCTTTCTGTAGCAGCTCTAATTGGTTACTCTGCCCAGGAGGTGGGCAAGTGGGGCAGGCGGCCAACAAAGGGGATTTTCCCTGAAGCAGTGCTCAAATTTACTAGGGGCTGGACCTTACTGTGTCTTTGTCAGGCTGGCTTCAGCCATAGCCAAATCCTGTCACTTAAAAAAAAGAAGACGACGACGATGACATTGGCACCATCGAGACTTAATGATCCTCCGTTGTTACCCCTGTGCCATCATTCCTTGGAGGTAAAAAAAAAATAACAAAGAAAACAGCAAACTCTTCATTCCAAGTGGCATCTGCAGCCTGACAAAGAAACACCTAATTTAGGCTTGAATAAAGATTTTAATGGATTAACACATTACAAAGGCAATTTCCCCTTCTTTGATATTTGCATCGCCAAACAAAATATTGTGAATGAGGCTCATCCAGCCTGACTTAATTAGCTTCATTAATACTGATCCTACAATTGACAGGTAACTGCTTTTGCTGTTATATATATCCCGAATTCTGTAATTTCCACTCCAACTCATCTGATGAAGTGGATTTTACCCACGAAAGCTCAGGACCTAATACATTTGCTAGTCTCTAAGGTGCCATAGGACTGCTCATTGTTTTTACAGGTACAGACTAACATGGCTACCCCCCTGAGACTTTTTCCCTTTCCTGTCAGCCCTAGTAAAATACCCTTTCACTTAGCCCTGAGAGTGGTTCCGGGTAAGAATGTTATATCGTGTATTTATGTAAATGTGTAACTGCTGAATTTTTTTAGTGGTTACATTTTTACACACAGAAGGGTGGGTGGGAGCTGGTGTTGCCTGCTCCCCCACTTCCCCACCCCGCTGCCTCTGATTGAGAGGCAGCAGCATGGAGGGCAAGTGGCTCCATGGGAGACAGTATGAACCTTTCAAGCTGGCTTCTGTGGGAGGCTGTGGAGAAGGGAGAGGACAGGCAGGTTCAAGGAGCTGGCATGCATGCAGAGCCAGTTGAAAAGACAGCTCCCCACGCATACCAGTTCCCACCTACCCACCTGCACTGCTGCCTCTGATAGAGAGGCAGCAGGGTGGGAGAGGCAGCAGGCTCTGCAGGAGCTGGCATATGCAGGGAGCCAGTTTGAAAGCTGACTTCCTGTGTATACTTCCTCCCGCCTTCTCCTCCCACCTCCGCGCTGCTGTCTCTATCAGAGGCAGCAATGTGGAGGGGCAGGCAGCTCCATGGGAGCCAGCATACGGAGAAAAGCCAGCTCCCCATAGACACTGGCTTCCATTTCCTGCCTCTTTGCTGCCTCTGATACAGAGGCAGACAGGGCAGGAGGGGGAGTAAGTATAACTGTTAGGATTAACTGATAAACCTGAGCTTATTGGTTAATAATTTAAATGAGTACATGCTAACATCCCTAGTTACAGGAACCACCAAGGCTGGATCCTAGAACAAGGCCTAATTGCAAAACACCCACAGCGCTTACCTGCTGGTCATGGTACACCTGGTATCTTAGAGATTTGGTGTGTTCCAGCACAAAGTATATAATAGTAATTCTAAGAGAAATGAGAGCTAGCCTTTGAGAAAGCAGTAGGGAGGTTTCCTAAAAGAAGTTTTTACCAAGCAAACATTAGGATTGCCAGAATAAACAAAGTTCTGACTGCAAAGCTGAGTCATATGGTTAAAAGTGTAACAGACAGAGTAGAATCTCAGAGTTATAAACACCTTGGCAATGGAGTTGGTTCGTAAATGTAAAATGTTTGTAACTCTGAACAAAATGTTGTGGTTCTTTCAACGGTTTACCACTGAACATTGATTGAATATACCTCAGAAACATTAGCGTGCAGAAGAAAAATGTCATTTCTAACTAGGGATATTGGTGGTTAGCCAGTTAACTGTTTAAACAATAAGATACTGCTTATCAGTTAAAAGTCCTGGTTAACTACAACAACATCCTCTCCATTTCCTGCGGGCTCAGCATTCAAAACTCGGACTGGCAGGAAAGCATGCAGGGAAGCTGTCTGACACCCACTGCTGCTGCCTCTGATACAGAGGCAGACGTGCAGGGCAGCAGGAGGGAGCTGGTCCATGCAGGGAGCTGGTTTTAAAACAGGGGCTGCTACTGCCTCTGCACTGGAAGCAGATTTTTAAACCGGCTCCCCTCAAAGACTTGCTCGTGCCTGGCATCCTGCACTGCTGCCTCTGATACAGAGGCAGCAACACAGGGCTTCAGGGGGCTCCGTGGGAGTGAAGCCGGGAAGCGCGCTGGCTACCTATTCTGCCCCCAGGGGTCAGTGAATAATCATGTAAACCCTAAGAATTGGTGCAGTTACATTATTATTATTAAACAATTTCTAACATCCCTATTTTTAACTATCTTAATTTAAATGAAACAAGCACAGAAATACTTTCTTTGTTGTGTCAAATCTTTGTTTTTAAACCTTCCCTTTATTATTTTAGTACTTTACATTTAACATAGTAGTGCGCTGTATTTGCTTGTTTTTCTTGGTTTCCGCTGCTACTTAATTGTGTACTTCTGGTTCCAGATTAGATTTGTGGTTGACTATCAGTTCATAACTCTAGTGTTTGTAACTTTGAGGTTCTACTGCACCACACTCCTATCCTCCTCCCTCTGCCCCCTCCCCTGCCATCTCTGTGTAGTGGAAATGCATTGTTCTCCTGATAAGGAGGGTTTAGCATTTGCAGAGCCACTGTATCCAAGTAAAGTAAATCCAGTAAATCCAAATTTAAATCAGTAAGGTTACTCTGAATTTACACAGGTATAAATGAGAATTTGGCCATTAAAGCTTTCTTTGGATATTTCAGTTACCATGATGATGAGCATCATGAAAAACATAGGCAAAAAGGAAAAGATTAAAACTGAAATACCCATCTGATAATAAAGTCTTTACAATTCAGAGCTTTCTATTCCTTTCTAATTTTTACTTTGCTTTCATCAAAATAAAGTAGCTATTTGAAAAAGTCAGCAGTTTCACAACTAACCTTGGATGAGCTAATCTTTGACCAGCATATCCAGAATAGACAGCCATGTTTCCAATAACTACTGCTGTCATTGTTCTTCATTTCAGTCTACTTGCTGGAATCTTATACTTAAACCAAGTGATTTCTGAAAAATCTGCAGCTAAGTGGTTTATAATGGCTACCTTACCCATCAATAGTAAATTTTTAGATATCAAAAATATAAGTGTGAGATTCATCTACTTCTTCTTGCTGTTAGCTTATCTAACATTGTTCAGCTTGTTCACACAGGGATATTTGAACTTTGCCACATATACGTCATCATAAATAACTATAGAGTTGGGTAGATTAATAAGATGGAGGAAAAAAGTCTTTCAAATGTTTAATACAAGCAATGACGACTTTGGATCAGTAATTTATTATAGTCCAGACTCCAAGAAGTGATTCTTTGAATTCCATTAATTTCAAGGGGGAGTTGCAGCTGCTCAGCACATGCTATACACTTATGATATTAAAACTCATGGTCATGGGGATAGGGATGGAATACTCTTTCAAAAGTATTTTAGCAGCAGCCTTGACAGGACTGTAATCACTTATAATCCTTTTGCACAGGGGCAGCCTGTGAGCCTAGGTGAACTAGGCAGTTGCCTAGAACGCCGCTGGCCCGGGCGCCCCGTGATGACGTCATGACCATTGACGGACGTGCGGGAGGGGGGGGACAATTGTGCCGTCCACCTGGGGCACCAGCTACCTCAGGCCACTCCTGCTTTTTCGCATGATACTATCACAAGTGCAGAATAAAAACACTAGACATTCTATTTATGCAACATCTCTTTCAAGCATTATCATTATTTTATTTGAAAGTGTGGGAAGGAATGTCTAACTCTACAATCCTGAAGAAGAAGAAGCAGTTTTGGCCACAATACTTATGTGTCTCACAAGATTTGTGTGGATTTCAGGAGATCAGTAGCAGGCATAACACTCACTGCCTTCTTCTCCGTATTTCTCAGATCCTCTGGCTATGTCTACGGTGGCGCGTTCTCACACAAAAACTCTTTTGTGGAAGAGTTCTTCTGAAAAAACTCTTCCACAAGAGCGTGTCTACACTGGCATGTGCTTTTGTGCAAGAGCATCCGTGCCAGTGTAGATACTCTCTTGCGCAAGAAAGCTCTGATGGCCATTTTAACCATAGGGCTTTCTTGTGCAAGAAATTCATGTTGCCTGTCTACACTAGCTTCTTGCGCAAGAACAGTTGCACAAAAGGGCTTAGTCCTGAGTGGGAGCGTCAGAGTTCTGGCACAAGAAGCCGTGATTTCATACATTAGAACATCAGTTTACTTGCGCAAGAACTCCCCGCCAGTGTAGACAGACAGCAAGTTTTTGCGCAAGAGAGGCCACTTTTGCATAAGATCATGCCAGTGTAAACACAGCCTCTCCGAACAGTTTTCTGTGGAATTTGACAGAGAGAATGGGGAATCCATTACTCACATTGCTTTTAGTAATCTAATAATCATTGCCAAGCCCGAATGCAGGGGAGAAACTAAGAATGCAAAAGCACCCCCCATGACCTCTCAAATAAGCATGCTCCGGCTGGTCAGGAGAAGGCAGGAGCCGCACGCTGCCTGAGATTCCCACCCCCATGCTCTGACGAGCCCAGGGAAGGCTGGGGCTGATTTCCCAGCTTACTTGGAGAATCATGGGGCATGCATTCACACTCTTGCGGTCCACGTTTACAAAAAAAGCATACACCCCCCACAGAAATTCCTGCGTACGGGCCTGATTGCAGTGAATATGGGCATTTTTTTTCCTTTTTAAATTTCAGTACTCTCTAGGATTTTTCTTTTAATTGTTGTTTTTGATGTTTTGTTTTGTTTAAGATTTGAGTTAAAGGCAGTTTTAAAGTCAAACACTAATATTTTCTAACGGCATTCATTGTCCTTTCTCAAACATAACTCTGCACCCCCTACTATATCCCTGCTCCAGGTCACAACCCCACCCCCACCCCAAGTCCTGGACCCCTCCTCACCTGTCCTCCAGGTCAGAATCCTTTCCCACACCCATACTCCCTCCCAGACACTACATCACCTTCTGCACCCCAATACTTTACCCCAGGTCACAACCCCCTCCTTCACACAAACTCCTTCCTGTATTGTCCCTGCCCTACTCCAAACCCAAGCTTCCTTCTGCACCCTATCTCCATCCCAGCCCCCATGCCTCCTCCAGTAATATCACAGAATATTAATGTCATGACCCCTTACTAAATTCTTGGAGTGCCCCCCATCAAAAATTATTGCTCACCCCGAGCTAGTCCCTTACTGCCATGTATCACCTCATGGGACTCAGGATAAGTCTACACTTAAAAAGCTAAAGTAGCACTTTAGTGAAGATACACCTAAGCTGACATGACAGGAGAGCTTCTTCCATCATCGTAATTAAGCTTCTGTCTTGAGCATTGTAGTTTTACTTACATTTGTAATAAGACCAGCCCTCAATATTGCTGTCAATTCAGAATTTCATCAAAAGTCATGTGTGATTTGGCATTTTTCTGAAAGCCTCAGCAACTGGAATCAAAACACTCACTAATAAATAACAACATTCATTAATAAAACATAGTAATAAAATAATAATATTATTGTGCCCTCTTTGCTTCAAAGGTCAAAAATGTGAGGTTAGTGCATCTACGGGTTCAGAAACCGGAAAGCACCCCACTATACATGGTTTCTTTTAATCCCACGATTTGCCAACGAGGCTCTTGACCAGGGGGTGGACAAAAGAGCCTCTGCAGGCCTGCCAAACGGGTTAATAGAACCATAGAGCTGGAAGAGATCTCAGGAGGTCATCAAGTCCAGCCCCCTGTTCAAGGCAGGACTAATCCCAACTAAATCAACCCAGCCAGAGCTTTGTCAAGCCCAGACTTAAACACCTCTAGGGATGGAGATTCCACCACCTCCCTAGGTAACCCATTCCAGTGCTTCACCACCCTCCTAGTGAATAGCTTTTTCTAATATCCAACCTAGACCTCCCCCACCATAACTTGAGACCACTGCTCCTTGTTCTGCCATCCATCACTACTGAGAACAGCCTCTCTCCACCCTCTGTGGAACCTCCCTTGGGGCAGTTGAAAGCTGCTATCAAATCCCCCCCCTTACTCTTCTCTTCTGCAGACTAAATAAGCCCAAATCCCTCAGGGTGTGTCTAGACTACATGCCTCCTTCGACGGAGGCATGTAGATTAGCCAGATCGGAAGAGGGAAATGAAGCCGCGATTAAAATAATCGCGGCTTCATTTAAATTTAAATGGCTGCCCCGATCTGCCGATCAGCTGTTTGTCGGCAGATCGGGAGAGTCTGGACGCGATGCCCCGACAAAGAAGCCTTTCTTCATCGACACAGGTAAACCTGGTTTCACGAGGCTTACCTGTGTCGATGAAGAAAGGCTTCTTTGTCGGGGCATCGCGTCCAGACTCTCCCGATCTGCCGACAAACAGCTGATCGGCAGATCGGGGCAGCCATTTAAATTTAAATGAAGCCGCGATTATTTTAATCGCGGCTTCATTTCCCTCTTCCGATCTGGCTAATCTACATGCCTCCGTCGAAGGAGGCATGTAGTCTAGACACACCCTCAGTCTCTCCTCATAGGTGATGCGCTCCAGCCCCCTTATCATTTTGGTCACCCTCCGCTGGACCCTCTCCAACGTGTCCACATATTTTCTATAGTGGGGGGAGCCCAGAATTGGACACAATACTCCAAATGTGGCCTCGCCAGAGCCAAATAAAGGGGAATAATCACTTCTCTGGATTTGCTGGCAGTGCTCCTTCTAATGCACCTAAAATGCCATTAGCGCACTTGGCTACAAGGGCACACTGTTGACTCATATACAGCTTCTCAGCCACTGTAATCCCCAGATCCTTTTCTGCAGAACTGCTGCTTAGGGTTGATGTGGCTTGTGGAGGCCCTGCCTCTCCCCTAACCCCAGATCAATCAGGACCTAGGGACCAGGGAGCACACAGAGCCTAGAGTCAACCCTGGTGGGTGATTCTAAGCATGGTGAGGACCGGGAGCGGGAGATTTCACAAGCAGCGAAGAGTCCTGTGGCACCTTATAGACTAACTGAAGTGTTGGAGCCTAAGCTTTCCTGGGCAAAGATCCACTTCGTCAGATGCATGTAGTGGAAATTTCCAGATGCAGGTATAAATATGCAGGCCAGAATCAGGCTGGAGATGACGAGGTGGATCCAATCAGGGAGGATGAGGCTCACTTCTAGTAGCTGATATGGAAGTGTGAATTCAAGAGAGCAGAAGCTGCTTTTGTAGTTAGCGAGCCATTCACAGTCTTTGTTTAATCCAGAGTTGATTGTGTCAAACTTGAAGATGAACTGTAGCTCAGCAGTTTCTCTTTGAAGTCTGGTCCTGAAGTTTTTTCGCTGCAGGATGGCTACCTTTAGACCTGCAATTGTGTGTCAGGGAGATTGAAGTGTTCCCCTACAGGTTTTTGTATGTTGCCATTCCTAATATCTGATTTGTGTCCATTGATTCTTTTACCTAGATTTCAGGGGTTTCCCATCCCCAGGACAATCAGAGCCTGGGAGCAGGGAAATATACAAAGTCTCCTCCCACAGACAGCGGTATGGGCACCTAGAGGGAACCACCAGCAGTTCGCAACAGCTGGGGAGAGGGGGACAAAGGGTGGGGAAGCACTGCAGAATCCTGGCCCCACCCCTTCCTTCTAGGACACCTGGGGCCACTTCAAAAAATTCTGCAGTGCCCCTCCCCGTCAAACATGATTGCCCACCCCTGCCCTTGGCCTGAACCATGATTTTAAGCGCTGCCGGGGGGAGCTGCAAACTTCAGGATGAATTCTCCTGCGCTCTCCACCCCTAGATGCAACTTTCCAGCCCGGCCCGCCAGCTACACTGCGTTGGCATTTTGCCCCTGCAGAGAGTCGTCTCTGTCCCCACCCCCCGCCGGGAGCTCGCCAGGGCCTGGCTGCCCTGCAGCAGCAGCAGCAGCAGCAGCGCGCGGCGCCTCCCCCCGCCGAGCACCCGGCTCCTCCCCGCGGGCGGCGCCGCTATAAAGCCGCGCCGCGCCTCGCCCCCTAGCCGGGCGTGGCGGACTCCGGGCGCCGCTTCCCCGTCGCTGCGGCCATGGCGCTGAACCCGGTGATCGGGAAGCTGGTGAGCAAGAGGGTGGTGCTGGCCAGCGCCTCCCCGCGCCGCCAGGAGATCCTCAGCAACGCGGTGAGTGCGGGGCCCGCTCGCTGCCAGGCCGGAGGGGGGCTGCGGGCGCTGAGCTCGCTCAGAGACAGGAGCTGCCCGCACGGCGCTTGCAAACCGGGGCTGGAGCCGCTGCTGCCCCCGAGGCGCCAGGATCCCGGGAGGTGCCAGAGGTGCAGCTTGGAGAGGCCGGCGGCAGCCTGCACAGCAGCTGGCCAGGCCCTCTTGTCGTCTTGCGGGGGAGACGCACCCGGCCAAGGCTCTTGCAAGGCGGCCCTCTCTCCGTTTGCCTTGCTCCCTGCGCCTGTCGCTGAAAGTGGCCCTGCAGCAGCCCAGCTCCTCTGTGCGCGCCCAAGAGTGAGGCTTCACAGTTTGCCAAGTGACCCTTCTCTCTCCTCCCCCCCCTCCCTCCTTTTCCTGTTGCTGTTTCCACATTTTTCAAGGGTCAGCACCTGTGCTTGTGGGTTGATAGGTAATGTAACGATCAGAACATACATGCCCCACCCAATGTTTCAGCATTGCCATTATTTATGGGAGAGGCGGGGAACCTGGTTTTGGTCGGGGCCACTGACCACAGAAAAATCAGTCAGGTAATCCACAAGTGAGATACAAAAAAAACCCCCAAGCCTCACTGATGTCCCAGCTGAGACACCTCATTCCCCTGCAAAAGCAACAAGGTGTCCTATGGCACTTTATAGACTAACAGATTTATTAGAGCATAAGCTTGTGTGGGCAAAGACCCACTTCGTCCAATGCATGTGGGTCTTTGTCCATGAAAGCTTATGCTCCAATAAATCTGTTAGTCTATAAGGTGCCATAGGACTCCTTGTCACTTTTGCAGATTCAGACTAATAGGGCTACCCTGCTGATACATAACCCCTTCCCATTGGGCTGGAGTGCCAGGGAAATGAGTAAGACTAAGGCTCAAGGTCTCAGGCCAGAAATTCCTCTGGGGTTCCTGGGTTAGTGGATTTTGTAGGCCCCACTACGCTCTTGAGGTAGGGCCAAAAATGAGGGATCTAGCATTTAAGTCAGGGCTGCCACTGAGTGGGATAGGGATGGGTATGGAATCTGGGTAGAAAGTAAGGAACAAGAGCAAGCTGGGAGTAGGTGTCGGGCCAGGAGGAAGGGGCAAAGTGCTGGTGGGTGTCTGGCCAGGGGGGCAGTTCCAGGCTGCTGGGGTGGGGGGGGGGGAGATTGGACTAGGGAAGAGGGACCAGGGTGCTGTGGGGGGAGGGTTTGGTCAGGAGAGGGGGTAGGAACAGTTCGTCCAGTGCTTGGGACTCTCCAGGGACAATGACCTCTGGGGCAGGAGCTGCAGGGAGCACTGGAAGAAGCACACATGTGGTGTCTTTAAGAAATCCAGCCACTCCGGATCCTGCACTGCCATCTTAAAACCCCTCCCTCTCACGTCCACAGAGCAGGGGAAAAGAAGGGAAGACAAGAAAGCACATGCGCTGTTGTTGGCATGGGAAGACCATGTGCTTCCTTGTCTTCCCTTCCTTCCCAGTGCTGCCTGCCTTCCTTCCTGCAGCATGGGGAGGAGAGGGAGAAGCTGGATTTGGCACAAAGCCAGAGGACTCCCCCGCCCCGGTCCCCTTCCCCTGCAGGAAGCCAGAGCTAGCTCCATTTTTGTGGGAGGCTGTCGTGCCAGTGTGGGCTCCTTGTTGGGGACAGGGGGGAGCAAGGAGAGGCTGGGAACACTGCCTTGTGGTCAACTGGCAGTGCCCCCACAATCGACCAGTTGATTGCGATCGACTGGTTGGTGACCACAGGCCTAGGCTTATCCAGTAGTTGAGTTGACTACTCGCATTCCACTGCTCCCTTGCTGCCTGCCCATAGCAAGCCCAGACTGCTCTGGAAGCAGCCCCTGTCTGCAGGGGTCTCAACTCCCTGCTGGGACCACCCGTGGACAGGGGTTGGTGGTGGTTGGGCAGACAGCCCGGCTCAGTTCTGGCTTGTGCTAGTTCTGAGACCAAACCCCGCTGCTGCTCTGCAATTTAAAATGCGGAGACAGGCAATCACTGGTGAAACAAGATTGAATGTGTAGTTTTGAGGCAGGAATTGAGGGGGATCCAGAAAACTAGACAGGTTGCTATCACAAAACTAATATGTATATTTCTAGCTACATTTGAATGTTTGTATCTAAGCATACATTTGATGGATGTGTTTCAGTTAAATGTTGTGTTGTTTTATAGCCCAAGTAAATGCCAATATATCCACCAAAGATTTCACCATATAGCTTTAATTTACCTAGAACCACAGGATTCAACAATGATAAATGTTACAGACAACCCTGAAGGGGAGAGTCATCATGCATTTGTGGTTAGGTTAAGTGCATAACCAATAAGAGTAAAATAAGTATTCAAAGTCTTCAAATTTTGTTTTCTGTGTATTTTTTTTTTTTTTTTTGCATTTGACTTGAGATGTATGCAAATGAAGAGTAAATTCAAAACAACTCCATGTAACAGGGTTCTTCCTTTTCAGATGAAATGCACACAATGGGAATTTAGCTTTGGTCTTCTGTTAATGTTGATTGCATGCTGCTGATGGAATGATTAAATTTTGAAATGTTTGCACTAGATTGTAATGTTTGCAATAGACTTGTAGTTCTGCAGTTTGTTTATATGTTACTAATATTTATCTTTATTTTTTTTCTCGTGAGGACACCTGGCATTTTTTAGTAGGCTAATTTTAAAAAAAATCTAGATTAGCTTCCTTTCTATTCTAATTTACTATTTGCATGAATAAATATAAATTACACAATACAGGAAATGAGACCTAAAAATTATAGTAATAAAAGAGCAAAATCCACTTAATATTTTTTTACAGGTTCTTTTCAAAACATCTGATCATGCTCACAATATTACCTTTCCTTTGTATATTACAGGGTCTCCGATTTGAGGTAGTTCCATCCTGGTTTAAAGAAACACTTGAGAAGTCATCTTTTGCCGCCCCTTATGAATATGCGATAGAAACAGCAAAGCAGAAGGCCCTTGAAGTGGCAAATAGAATGCATATAGTGAGTCTAATAGCTATTTCATAGTCAAATCTTGTATTTGTGGGGTATGGCGGTTTGACTATTATTACTGTTATATACATTTGTACAGTAGTAAGTATATAGATATCTTTGAATTCTTTAAGTAAACAGCCACATTTCTCCCTCCCCCCCCCCCCATATCCCTATTAGGGATTTAAAAAAGATTTTAAAAAGTGACTGTGTGCTGTTAGGATTTTTTAACAGTTACATGCACTGTAAGTGCAGTATAAGCCGGCTCCTGCCTGCAGCATGGGGCTGCAGCCTGCTCCCTGGGAGTGGGTTTGGCAGCCAGAGCCGGTTAGATGCCCTGGCTCCCAACTGCTAGCCATACTCCCAGGGAGCCAGCTGCCATGTACCAGTGAAGAGTTTAACTATAATGGATAAGCTGATAGCTGTTTAAATGGTTAAGCTCTTAGATCCTAAATTACTGTTGTGGCAACTACTTGTTGAGATGGACTAGATTTGCTAAAAGCAACTCCAGTGTCTACAGTTTATGGAAGGCAAAACAGTGGTTACAAACAGCTCCAACAGCAAACAGATGCTCTAAATTGAGGTATAACCACCAAGTACTGCCAAAAGCTACCTATCCCAATTGAGTCTGAGATAGTTAGACTTTGTACAGGATTTCCAGGCATTCAGAGATGCAATTCCATTTAGATCCTATGAGGAGATACAGAACTGTCGTTGGCATGCTAATGACAGAGTAACTCATAATGCCTTGCAGTCTGAGTGGCTTCAACTATTGACTGAACAAGAAGCCTCACTGAAGTGAGGAGTGTGGGTCTTCATAAATAAAACCAAAAATAAAATAGCTGCTGAGCACAAAGTCCTCTAACCTCTTTCTGAAAACAATGAGCTAAGATAACTTAATAGTTTAAAGCACAGCTGTGGCAGTGCTTCAGACTGAAAATGTGGCCATGGCACAAGTGCTGGGAGCAAACTCTCCCAGTGCTCCATGTAAACCACCTATGCAAGGGAAGTAGCTACAGTGCTGGGAGTAGTTGTAGTCTGGTTCACATTAGCATTTAATAGTGCTGTAACTTGCTGCACTTGGGGGGGGGGGGGAGAGTGTTTTTTCACACCCCTGACCCAGAAAGTTACAGTGCTGTAAAGTGTCAGTTTAGACTTGGCCTTGGTCTGCTTCTTCACTAGTACCATAGTCAGGCCGACAGCTTTGTGATCAAAGTTGTTGAAATCCAATGATACAGTAAAATCTGTGCTATCCGGCACTTAACTAGCCGGAAAACTTTAGAAACCAGCACATTTTGGAGCTGGGGAAAAAACTCATTAAAAGTGTGTGTGTGGGTGGGGGGGGGGGGGGGGGGCGGGCGAAGGCAACTGGCACTTTAAGCTGGGCCGCTCCTCAAAGCACCTCCCTGCCCCTGCCTGACGTGCGTGCAACAGGTACCTGGGGGAGGGGCAAACGGCTGCTCCAGCTGCCTGACTCCAGGCTGCATCCCAGCTCCCCTGTGGCTCGTGGCCAGGTGGCCTCCCCCCTTCCTGCGCGTGGCTCCCCTTCCCCCCAGTGCGCTCCTGGCCTTCTCCCTGGCAGGTCCAGCCCCCCTCTGCTTCCAGCACCCCTGTGGCTTGTGGCTGCCCTGGAAGCCTGTGCCTCCTGCCCCCATCCCCAGGTCAGCCCCCTCCCCCCTGCCATCTCCACCCCTGGCTTCTACGCCCCCCCCCCTTCCCACCAGGCTGCATCCTTCCTTTCTCTCCTTCTCCCCCCTTCTTGGTGGCTCATGGCCCCCCCCCCAGCATGCCACATCCCAGCCCCTGCACTGCTCCTGCCCCCTTCGTAGGCCCCACATGTCTCCTGCCCCCCTCACCCCTGCCACTCAGAATTTTTAGAAAACAGGAATGACCTAATCCCCAGGAGTGCCAGATAACAGTTTTTACTGTAGATGTATTGGCATTAGTATAGATATTAGCCTTCTGCCTAATGTGCTCTGCCACAACCAAGTTTGAAGCCCAACTGATTACGTTAACAAAAAAAACCCCCAACTTATCCTTTTTTTCTGCTGGTATGGACCTGCAAACATTTCCTTAATAACTTTCCTCTAGAAGGGAGGTAATAGGGACTAATCGTCTTTGGTGATCAATTCACGTATTCTGTCACATCAGTGCAATTGCCAAATGAGACTGCCAGAACAAATATTGAATTATTTCATATGCAAATGGTTACACAAATAATATCTATTTGTCACTTTCTTTTTCAGAATATGATGATATGATTTGAAATTCACTTCTTTAATAACAAGAATATAGCAGATTTTAAGTGTTGAATAGAATTAATTTTTCATGGTACTTCATATTTTTCTTAAGTTCATCCATAAGGATTTTGAATACTTGTCTATATAGGATTTAGTTAAGTAGCATATGGATGTAGCATACAGTTTAAAACTCATTTGGTAGCGCTGTCATTTTCTATTGTATCACATCTTACACTAGTTGACAATGGAGTTCCTTTGCTATATTAACTCTTACCTAATATATTATGAAGCTTCAGGGGGTAGCTGAGTTAGTCTGTACAGGATAAACTTAAACAACAAATGGTCTGGTAGCACTTTATAGACTAACAAAACGTGTTAGTCTATAAAGTGCTACCAAACCATTTGTTTGTTATCCTAATACAGGTATATTAAGTCTAGAGTGTTTTCATGAATAGAGAAGAATCTGCCTTAAGAAGCAGTAAGTGTATATCAACAGTTTATTCCATCACAAACAACGAATAATTTTAAGTCCTAACTGTGCTGCTTTGTAACATGAGAAACTATAGGTTTAGCATCTGAAATCATTCAAATTAAATGTAGGCATGCAAAAACACTCGAACAAAAAAAGAGTATGCTGTTTGAGAGCAGGGAGGGGGGGAGGAAGGAAAAGGCTGAGAGAATTCTATAAAACCAAACCTTAGAACTTCTGTTAATGGCTGGATGTGTTTAAATTCAGGTGTTTGAGGAGTATGTAATTACACTTAACTTAAGGAGCCATGTGCCTTTAAATAGTAACTCTCTAAAATGTCATTGTGGGACTTATGTTTAATCTGTCCCAATGATTTCCATAGCCAATATTCTTGGCTTTTAACAAAAATTGTTCTAAATTATTTGTTTTGTAACTAGCAGCCTTGAAACACAGCTTGTGCTTGGAGAATGGAGTTAATTATTTCCTGGCTGCACTTCATCACCAATATAAGTTTTGCAGGTGAAAACAATACCTTCAGTTATTTTACCCATAATCCTTGCTTTCTCTGTTTTTTCATTGTGGTAACTGGTCACAATTCTGTTAAGGATGCATAAATTTCACCTCCCTCTTACATAAATTTGGATTAGTACCTTTTTGAATGGTAAAGCTACAGTGTTTTTGGTTGAATAATCTTGATTTTTTCTTTGTGTTTTACTTTTTTGTCTTCTCATCTTTCCAGAAACATTTTAGAACTCCAGATATTGTTATAGGAGCAGACACTATTGTGGTAAGATTTCTTATGCACTTTAGCAGTAGCTTGAATCATATCTGACCAGTGTCTTAACTCTGGGGATGTAACTTCATAGACATTTAAAGATAGAAAAGACATCTAGTCCAGTGTTTTTCAACCAGTGGTACGACTACTCTTAGTGGTACTTGAGAGAAGTCAGGGTGGAGGGGGCTTACATCAACACAACTGAAATTTGGAGAACTGATTTTTTTTTTAAGTTTTACAGCATTTTATTATTTTTGTACTTTTTTATACCCAAAAATGTCATTGCTTGCCCACCTATGATTAAGTTGTTTAAACAAATGTGTTGCTGCAGTAGGAAAAAAGTGTCTGAGAACTGGAGGTACATTTTCCTTTTTAAAGGGGGTACTTTATTTAAAAAAAAAAAGTTGAGAAACTCTGATCTAGTCCATTCTCCTATCTATGAAGAATTGTCCCTACTACAATATGTTTTTGCAGGCTGGTTTGAAATGTCTCAAATGACAGGGTTTCCCTCCTTGCCTTTTTTCTAAGACCTACTCCATAATCCGTATTGGGATCTCTTAATACGTTATAAGACACTCATTTGACAGCTGTTAGTTTCAGGAAAGGTGCATTACTTAAGCAATTCCGTTTAAGACATTTTTAACAGCCAATAAAAATAGCACTTGAGGGCTATGTCTACACTGTAGGCTCCTTGCACAAGAACTTTTTGCGGAAGAGATCTTTCGTTAAAAAGTACTTGCGCAAGAGTGTGTCCACACTGCCATGTGCTTTTGCGCAAGAGAGCATCCACACTGTCTTAGATGCTCTTGTGCAAGAAAGCTGATTAACAGAATGGCAATGGCAATTATAGCACCTGTGCTTTTTCCAATAGGGGTTTCTTGCATAAGAAACCCCTGTTGTCCATCCACACACACCTTTTTTGCGCACAAGCTCTTGCGCAAAAAGGCTTATTCCTTGTAGAAAGAGGACTAACTCTTGCGCAAAAAGCCCTGTCTTCTGACGATCTATTGTACTTTTTCTTGTGCAAAACTGTGCTTGTTGTGTGGATGCCCTGAGTTTTTGTGCAAAATCAGCCGTTTTTGTGCAAAAACGCTGCAGTGTAGACATAGCCCCACTGAATGAATGAATTATGATATACTGAATTAGCCACTCACCTTTGCAGATCCTTCTGGCAGCCTCAGAGTGGAGGGGACACTTACACTGATGGTATGTGCTGTCTTAATAAATAGAAGGCTCATGTCTCCAAGGTTTTTAATACTATCTATCTCTCATTTAGTGCTTTTTATCCATGGGTCTCAAAGCTTTACGGAGGAGATCAGAATCATTATATGATACTTAACACAGTACTTTTTCAATAGACTGATATTGAATGGAATGATTTGAAAAGCCTGTGCAAAAGATTTCAAATTCAGCATATTAGGGATATTTTTCTCTTTCCATTTCAGACTTTGGGGAAACACATTCTGGAGAAACCAGTTGATAAACAAGATGCATATAAGATGTTATCAAGGTTTGTAGTTGTAAATAAGATTAACTTACGTAATTGGGCAACTCTACATAGAGGCAATATTTACTGCAGTAACTGGAACTGCGGAATTCTATAACACTCACACACAGATGTTTGTACAGTGTTTAGCACAGTGGGGGCTTGGTCCATGATTGGTACTCTTAGACAGTGAAATAATACAAGATTATAAATAAATATTACAAATTACTAATGTGTACAAGGGATGTGAAGTATGGTGTGTTTTGAACCTGTTGCTTTGAATTTCCTGACTTGTGTCCTTGCAAAGTCACAATCATAATTTTGCATTAGTATCATTTGGATAACATCTATGGCATTGGGATTGCAATTGTTTTATTACTGACTTCATAATAAATTTCAACAGCACAGGCATTTGGTAGACGTCCTTTGCCTCTCCTGAGATGTGTTGTGCCTGATGTGTGTGGTAGGAGAAAACTAATGAGGAATTCCTTTGTTTGTAACCATATTGTCCTCTCCTTTACACAAGCAATGTTTTTGATAGAAGTACTCTGAATTTACATTTGTGTAACCAATAGCAAAGTTTTGGCCTTGGTTTACTATCCTACCTTATTCCCCTGTCATAGATTGGGGTCCTTAAATCACCGCAGGCTTCAGTTTCTCTCCTTTGAATGTAGTTAATCCATTTGAGTTTAATGATACTCACTTCCCCATGTTTCAGACTCTTTCCATTCCTTAATGTATGTGAGCTTTCTTTTTTTCTATAGCTCATCATTTTTAATAAGTGCCAGTTATACAGTACTGTGGTCTGTTACCAGGCTAAGACACTTGAATTGATTGCCTTGTCACTTGATCTCAAAGGGTATGTCTAAACAACAGTGTTATTTTGGAATAATGTCTGTCATAAACTGACATTATCCTGAAATAACAGTACGTATCTACGCCACAAGTCTTTATTTTGAAATTGTCAAAGTGGAGGACTTCTTACTCCAATTCCTGGTAATCCTCATTTCAAGAGGAGTAAGGGAAATTGAAGGAAGTGTGTTCTTCCTTCCACTTCCTGCTGTGTAGACAGCGCCAAAAGCCAAATTAAGCTATTTTTGACTTAAGCTACGTCAATTGCGTAGCTTGAGTTGCATAGCTTTATTTGACTTTAGTTCTGCTACGTTGATATACCCTAAAGCTGCAAGTCTGTTAAGCCTGTTACCCTGTCCTGTGGGTTGAAGGAGGAAACAAGATTGTGTATCAATCTACAGGAATCATGTTTGCCTTCCAAGGGCAACTCAGTCACCTACTTTTTTTCCTTTAAAGGTTTGCAGTTCTGAGACCATGCCAACAAACATTTATGTAATGTAGTAGAAAAATATCATAAACAAATGTGTGCCAGTTTTGTCAGATGAAAGCTTTAGGTATCAGGCAAATATCAAGATAAGACATCAGGTAATAATTCATAAACTATGACATACTTGCATGAAAGGAGTACAGTTCTGGGTTATTTGGGTGGGACCAGTAAGTAGGAGGTTACGTGGCCATATTTCCTCAAGGCTGCTGTTTTACAATTTTTAAATAAAATGATGCCTTTGTTAAAGAATATGTGGAAAAGTCTGCTGATCATTCTTCTATTGTGTGGCAAACTGCCAGTACCAAAAGACTTATTGAATATGAGTTGATAGAGACAAACTAATTTAGGAAAAATTTATTGGACAGCATATGGCTTTCTGAAATCGGTTTTGTGGCTCTAAGTTAGATTTTGTGCTGATGAATTAGGTTTCTATGTTTGGTGAAGCCATAAAACAGAATGGTTCGTTAGAGTGAATGAGTAAGAACGGAATGTGACATTATCAGGACACCAAACATATACTGCCAAACTCATGAAGGAGATTGACTGACTGGAAAGGATCTCCTCGTTTGGTACGTAATTTTGCTTGAAATTATACGTTTGGTGACTTCCAGAAAATACTCTCTTGCACTTAAACTTACAAAAATATTTGTGTCAGAATTAATATAAACTTGTCTTATGTTACGTTACTCAGTCATTCCAAAATGTTTAAAACAAGCATGGATGTGCGATATATTTTCAGTTGTCCCCTGGAGCTGCAAAATAATAAAATAAATCCCTCTAATTTTACCTCCATAAAAATGAACAAATTTTAGGACACTGAACAGTCAGGACATGTTAATATTGTGGAGACCTGAAGTACTGAAAGTGTACCATTCCTCCTGCATTATTTTGTCTTTTAGTGCTTAACTTTTCTGAAAGAAAAATCAAAACGCAGTATCTGGTGTACAAGGATATGAGCCAGAGCTGGTATTTTTTCAGTGGTATCCTGTGGCTTATGTGTGGAACAGTTTGCAAACCTCTGAAATAGTAATGCAGTGTGCATTCATTAAGAAGAAAGTAGTAAAACTTTTGTAGTAACGTTTCATTTTGTGCTTATAGGTTAAGTGGAAAGGAACACAGTGTCTTTACGGGAGTGGCCATTGTTCACTGTAGCAGTAAAGGTAATTGTAGAAAACTGTACAGATAGCTATGTGACCAAATAGTACATTCTTACAGACATCTGTTATCTAATTCTATTATAATTATGAAAATGGAGATTAATACAAAATCTGTCATCCTGTCCCACACTGAATTCTCTATAATTAGATAAACTGTCCTACAAACAAAACACAATGCTATATATAAAGGATGAGAAAAGAATGGGCCACATGTTACAAATGTTAGTCATATCTCCTAATGCACTGCTGATAGGTGCTTAGATATTGCAGTGGTGTAACATTGAAATAGGGGACTACTCCAAGAGCACCTGATGTAATAACCAATGAAAGTACCTCTGTGCTCACTTCAGTGAACATTGGATCAGGGAGGGAGAGGGGGCTCAATCTGATTCATAGTCACTTTTTGGTGGGGCTTTATCCTGGTGAGAATGAAGGGGCTATTACTGTTCAAGTATGATGAAAACTATCACATGTGTGAGTCCTTCTTAGTTTTAGTATCTATGTGGTGGAGAGAATGGATTTCTAGAAAATTACTTTTCCATTGTTAATAGCAGTTCTAAAAATGCTGTTGGGTAAAATAATGGCTTGTTCATTAACTTTTAACAGTGCTGGCCTGAGTTCAAGATAGGGATGTTAAATACAGATTAATTAACTAATCAACTAGTTGATGGATTTTCCATTGACTAATCAATAAGCCAAAAAGCAGGAGAGCCCGAGGAGCTAACTCTGCCTCTTAAATGTATTAAGAGTCTAAGGACTCTTAGTACATTTAAAAGGCTCATGTGCAGCAGGGGGAACCCAACACAAGCTGGGCCACTTGGTTCCTGGCTTATACTGGGTACCCCCCACTGTGCTTCTGATTTTTTTTTTTTTTTTTTAAATGTATTAAGACCTGGAAGGCCTCTTTTAATACGTTTAAAAAGCAGAGTTGCAGCATCTGGGACTGGGTGCGAGCTGGAAATCAGCTGATTCCCAGTTCACACCTTGTCCTCGCTATTCCCCTGCTGCCTGTAGAGATTCCTCTCCCTCGGGCAGCTTCTATCCTGCAGCCAGATGGTAGGCCTCACTTGAGCCTCTGCCACGAAGTGACAGCAGGACAGGCAAGAAGCAGCAGCAGACCAAGGACTGAAGAATCAAGCAGCAAGGTTGTTCAGGAGGAGCCCCACCCCTCAGACTGACAGTCCTTTTAAAGTTCCTTAGGTGGGAAAAGCAGCAAGGGGGCTGAGTGCACTGTCTCTGTGCCATGTGCAAAATGTCCCATGCTGTGTGCAGTGTAGTGCACCCCTGAGGTAATTTCCGCTTTGGCGGGAAAAACCGGATGGAGCTGGTTTTCCAATGCACGGCACAATCCAAGATGGAGTTGTTTGGAACAAGATGGAGTCCAGCATAACAAAATGGAGTCCATTATAATATACGGATCCTTACACAGGAGAGGGATCACGTGAGGATAACCTGTTGTGTTCTCTCCCTCTGGGGCATCTGGTATTGGCTATTGTTGGTAGACAGGATACTGGGCTAGATGGTCTGACCCAGTATGGCTTTTCTTATGTTCTTATGTTATTTCATAGATGATTCAATCAAATGAGTTGATTTCTGACTAATAGATCTCTTCATCAAATTATGCTGACTGGTATGGTCTCATTATTTTCTTGTAATCCCCCACTGGGCCACCTGTTGTCTCTTCTGTTGTCCTTACACTGTAAAGTCTTTAAGGGAGGAACTGTCTTTATTCTGTGTCTGTAGAACCAGCACAATAGCACTCTGGTTCATGAGGATGGTGGTATAACAGCAGTTCTACACATGGTATAAAATCCCAGCCCCATGGAACTTGATGGCAAAACTCGGACTTCAGTCAAGTTAAGATTTCACTCAGGGAATGCCCAGAAGTATCAATTATCTGAAACTTGTGCAAACCTCTTCCTCTTCTTTCTCTTTGTATGTAGATCTCCTACAACTCATGTGAAAAACGGGCATATGCAGTTGTCAGAAAGTTGTCAAGGGGTTCAGATAAACAGTATTTAAAAAAAAAATACTTATTGACTCTTTTGAGTTTTACAAACAAGTAAACAGGAGTGATCCAATACTATTGACAGTGTGACAACGGATTCCATTTTTGTTTGAGGGGAGCCAAAGCCGCATTAGATAAATAAAAATATTCCCCAGAATACTGCAACTAACAGAACAGCTTCTGGCATGCACTATTTTTCAGTTGACAGATTATTAAAAAGCCTATTACTGAGTATTGTGTTCCTGAATGACTACGTTGTCATCTTATAAGCTATTGAAGATAAATTGACAATATCTTTGCGTTATTGATTTTGAGTGTTTTTTAACTATCTAGTTGAATCAATACATTTTCATGAGATGTGGATTTTTTTCCATCACTCATACTGTAATATTTGAATCAAACTCTTATTTCTGTTCTATACTGCAGTTCTCTAGCATATTTTGCCAGGAAACTTCCACTGCTGTCAGAATGTTAACGAGTGATCTGCAGTGCAGATAAGAGGAGAATATTGTCCTTGGTTTGGTAGAAAGGGGGAAGGAGACGTGATGCTCTATCATTGAGTGCAGACTGGTTTGTTACCAGTATATGTAGGGTAGTAGTATGCTGAAGATCCTTTAGCACAGTGGTCCCCAACCTTTAGAGGCTGCCGGGTGCCAGGGGGCGTGGCCGTTTGCCTGCCAGGAGCCAGAGGGCGGGGACACATGCACACCCGGGGGGCGGGCCCCCCATAGCTGCGTGCTCGGGGGTGCGGGCCCCTCCCCCGCAAGCACCACATGCCCGGGGCCGGTACCCCCCCCCCCAAGCGCCGCGCGCCCAGGGGGCGAGCAGCCAATTCATGGCACTCCCGGCACAGCGCATGCACCTCATGCCCGGGGCCAGGCCAGCCCCGAGCATTTGGCGGGCACACACAAATGGCGCCCGCAGGCACTGTGTTGGGGACCACTGCTTTAGCACAAGGCTACTCAACTTTGGAAGCCCCAGGGGCCACAATGATACTCTCTACACATACAGAGGGCTTCAACTTAAGTCTGGTTGCATATATGCAAATAGCTTCTTTCACACTGATGGGTACAAATACAAAGGTTAAACCTTAGCTGTGGCACCAGACCCAAGCATGACCAGTGTGAGCCAGTCAGCACCTTTCATGCTCTGCTCACAAGGCTAAACAGCCTGCACTTCCCACAATGCACCTGTGCTCCCAGTACCACCTCCTTGGGGGCTTGAAATGCCAACACCCTGTATCTGTTCCAGCCAGCCCATCTGCTTGCATCTTTCAGTGCTCACCCTGCCTGGGAGACACCTTGCCGTTGAGACCATGTTCAAAGGAACCCACCCATGGACCATGTGTTGAGGCCCATGTAAACCCAAACCGCGGGGCTGCAAATGAATGGGCTGCAGGCCGCATGTGGCCAGCAGGCTGCATGTTGAGTAGCCCTGCCTTAGAACAGTCCACATGGGCTCTAATTCCCCACACTAAAGCTTTTTTCCCTGCAGGCAAAATGCGCACAGAGTTTAGCATAACTCTGTATTGCAGGTTGCTTACAATCAGCTTCCCTCTACAGACTCAGAAGCCAAAAATGCTTGTCAGAGCATGTTACAGCTTTGCAGAGGAAATGTTAGGATAGTAGGGAATTGCTGCTGGATGACAGACTGCTGCTTCCAGCTATTGTATGTGTTATATTCATTGCTGCAGTTTTATGCTGTAACACATTGCTAGATATAATGGTAATTCACAGTGTTGGGGGAATGTCTCTGGCATATCTTTTACTCTGTTTTTGATTGCATGTCCACTAAATTTTATTTTGAGCTAGGCAGATATACTGCCAGTGCAGGCAATCTATGGTAGTCACTGACAGTTAATTTAGAGAGCATTCCTTAAAAGGGAATAAGGTCCTGCTATACCAATTTTATCCTACTACGATTTCTGTCTCTCTCTCTCTCCTCTCTTCTTCACTCCCCCCCCCCCCCCCCCCTTGGGCAGGTAGTCATGTGCTGTAACTCTGGAGAACCAGGGCTTGCCTATAATGACAGGAGGAGCTCTGGAGATTGACCTTCTGGTGTTTGATTTCGCACCGTGCTGTCCAACCAGTTCTGAAGTGCTACAGCGAACTAACCAATGCTCAACCGGCCAAATAAGCACAGGTGGCCAGTGGGTAGCATGTTGGACTCTGTGGCTTTAGTAAAGAACTGCTAAATCGAATGCTGAGGGCACTCCCGTCAACTGCAGTACTCCTCACAACTACAAGGAGTAAGGGAAATCAACAGGAGAGTTTCTCTGGTGGACCTCCCGTTGTGGGGGCCCCCCCAGGAAATTGATGTATTCCAGCTACACAATTGTTGTAGCTGGAATTGCATATTTTGCATTGATTTGTTTTTTGGTTTGTTTGTTTGTTTGTATTTTTTCCTCCACCAGTGTAGAGCTGACCTTAGCAATGTGACTTTTTACTTGCTTTGGCTTTCTTGAATTGATTTGTCACCTCAATTAGGAGTCAGCCCTTGTCTTGCACATACAGGAATCTGGACTTTTTACGGACTCAGGCCATGAATGAAGGCAAGGAAGTAGGTCAGATTTTTGAGACCTTTTAATTTTAAAAACATAACACTTTTTAAAAATAAAAGTCTGTATAGCAATTTTGTCTGATGGACAATGTCAGGTGTAGTGTATTCTAAAGGTAAAACGCTTATTTATTTTATCCTTGTATTGTTACTTTCATATTACAATTTTTGTTTACAGTGGGTTTTTTTGTTTTTTGTTTTGCAGAGACTCATCTGGAAACTGAAGTCACTGATTTCTATGAAGAGACAAAAGTTAAATTTGCTGAACTATCTGAAGAGCTTTTATGGGAATATATTCATAGTGGAGAGCCAATGTAAGTAGGCTGCTGAAGACAGGATACCATATGAGTACAGGCCAGAAGACACTGTTGGCCTCAAGTACAAAGAAAGAAGTATGCGCTCTGTGTGTGTTAATTGACAGTCTTTGATGCACTGTAGAAAACTAAATGGAAGTTGCATTCACAACATTGACTAGTATTTGAATTCCCAGAGAGGAAGCGCTGAACCCAATCTTTTTAAGTGCACTAGCAGTCTTTCAGTCAGTGCTTTTTTGGTGCTCTGCTCGAAGTAAATGAGGATAATCATGCAGTGGATCAGAGTTAGAGATTAATATAGTCCTTCTCCAAGGCTAGGTCTACACTACCGCTTTTTTTGTGTAGCTTTTTCTGATTCTTTTGTTGGAAGAGGCTTTTCCTACATTTGGCCTGTCTAGACTGGGCCGAATGTTGGGGGGGAGGGGGGAAGACCTGCTTTCGGAAGCCCCTACATCTTCCAAAAGAGTGCATTTGCTCTTCTGCTTTTTTTGCAGAAGAGCAAATGCGTTCCCTAGACACGGAACAGTTTTTCCAAGATTCTGGAAAAACTGTTCCGTCTAGATGTAGCCCAAGTCAGCATACGCTGAAGTAATTGGTGCAAGGTTTTATAAACATCAGCTGAATAATACAAAATAACCTAGTTGATTTAGAGAACGATCCTTCATATTTCTAAGTCAAGAATGTCCATTTCTTATTTCCCTCTTAAAAAAAATCTCTCAGAATCCCTCTTTGTGTGATATTCCGTTTATCCAAAGATGCTGACAAAGCTTCCTCCACAACACCGCTATGCTGCTCTTTGCAGAGCTGTCAATAAAGACATTACATTGTCTTGGAACCAGAAATACTTTTCAACCTCACACATGTGCATATGGCTCCCCTTGACTTCTGAGGCAACCTACTACGGACAACTAATGAAGAATGTTTTGGTCCAACATTGACATTAGTTGTTTTTTTAAATTCAACTATGTTTAACAGTGGTTAAAGTCAAGATCCTCAAGGGCATTCATATTCATGGCAAGATCCAATGTAGGTGAATTGATGTAGTCTGCTGTTCTTGCATCATTGACAATGTTAAAGGACTGTTTTAAAAAAGGTCTGTGATAGCCACATATCAGTGTATGCATCTAGTCTGAAATGTCAACAAGGTAGTTCACTGCTAGAGTTAGAAAAAGCCAGTGAAAATGTGTGTAAAGTGCAAATATTTACCAGTTCCTTGAATTTTAGCACTGGAAGAATTATTGGGAAACCAGTGGGAAGGAATTTTAACTGATTCTAGGTCACCTAACCTTTCATTCTCCAAATAGAAACAGTGACTAAGTATAACATGGGGCATTGTGGGCAGTTCCATACAGGCAAATGGTGAAGCAACAGTCTAAAAGCATTGTTGCACGTGTTGCTGATCAATGAATTTATGCTAAAGGTGAACCCTGGCAGTTGAAAATCATACAGCACCTCTTGCAGTAGTAGAGGACTAAAGTAAAATGCTAGAAAGGGGTTTTCTCCTGAATTCCCATGCTGACTCTATCAGATCTTTTCTAGAAAAATAATATGCTTGCTGTGGTTAGGCCAGTGTAGTTCATGCATCTTATCTCAGTGTACGTTCCAGCGTAATGACCCAGAGTGGCATATCACATTTCTCCCCTGGTCCTATTGGAATAGGGAGAAATCTAGTGATTGTGGGAATGGGGACAATTCAGAAATCTGAAGTTGCAGGCTATGAGGAGGTGTCTATTCTGTTTAGAATAAAGGACCAGATTGTACCAAGCTTACTCTTGTTGAGTACTAACTTACTATGCCAGAGATCCTGTGGACATGTTTACATGTCACTTTGAAACGAGCTTCCTAGTGTGGATCAACAGATTTGGCTAATGGGGACTCACACTACCTCTAAGGGCTGGGTCTACATTGCCGCTTTACTGCCCTGTAACTTTCACGTTCAGGAGTGTGAGAAAACACTCCCCTGAGTGCAGCAAATTACAGTGCTGTAAGACACAAGTGTAAACAGGCTCCCAAGGTTGGGAGTCACACTCTGCTACCCCCCTCATGGAGGTGGTTTACCTACAGCAATGGGAGAGCTCTCTCCCAGCTCTGGTGTCATGATCACATTGCCACGTTAAAGTGCTGCTGAGGCTAAACTTTAAACTTAGCAGTGTAGACAGTCTAAAAAGCGATATAGACAGCAGACTGAAATTGTGGCTTCAGCTAGAGCTGAGGCTTTGGAACTTGGCTCCGTAGCGTAAGCTTTAACTTCAAAGCACTGTTTACACTGCCATTTTTAGAGCACTAGCACAAACTTATCTGAGGACCTGGTCTGGGAGCGTTGCTCAAAAGTGCGGTGTAGACCCCAAGTGATAGAATAGTACTCAGTGTTTGATTAGCAAAATCCAACGTGACAGTTTTAAACCTTGAGTCTTCTGTGGATTTTGGAATCCTAAATTGTGATGTTTGAGTATAAAATGTAATTCCAATTGGCTAAACTTTTCCATTAGGTACATACAGCCAAAGATTTCAGTGGAAATTGGGTAACTTTCTTTGATCTATGGGGGTGACAATTCCATTTGGCCCAGTAGAATTTGAATGTGTCTGAGGCTATAATCCAAAAATAATTTGCAATAGTACCCGGTGAACATTGAATCTAGATCTCCAAAATCACTTGATTTAGGACTCGACTATTCATCTGACATTGCCCAGGTCAATTAATTAAAGTAAGTTTTTATTTTTCTTCCTTTAAATTATTTCTCTGGGGTGAGGCTAGGCATGAGGGGTTCAGTATGCAGGTTTCCTCAGGGGAGAGAGGACAACCCCAACCCTTTCATCACAGCACCTTTGCCTAGGTGAGAAGTACCTGTCCATGGCCACCAATTAGGGGACAGACACACACAAACACAGACAAAGTCTCTGAAGTATATAGTAGATAGCCATCCCTTCCTTCACCTATGCCTGATGCTGGCCCTATAGAACAATAGCTCTCCAGGTCCCCATCTCTGGCCCCTTGCTGTCCCCCCTGTGGTCATTCTGTAGTATAACTGTTTTTCCTACCAGACCCAGTCTTTTTCATTATAAAAAACTAGGGGGCTGTGCCCCTGCTAGCTATGCTCGCCAACCTCCCTCTCGCACGGGGTAGGGAACCCCGGCTCTCCTGGCCACTAGGGAGGGACAGGTTGTGGCTGCACCTGCCCAGGACCCTTCTCTTCCTGCCATGCCAGCCCAGGTCCCCTTTGTCTCTCCTCCCCATGCTTCCCCACCAGCCAGAGCCCCTTCTCCCTCCCCCCAACCTCTGCCAACCAGGGTCCTTTCTCTCCCCTCTACACCATCCTGGGCCCATTCTTCCTTCTGCCACACTATCTCAGGGCTTTCTCTCTCTCTCTCTCTCCCCCACACACAGCCACCATGGCTGGGGATAGTCTGGGCCGCAGCACTCACCCGGCCTTGTTCCAGCCCCCGCAAGTGGGGACAGGCTGTGCCGTGAGCCTAGCCCAGCTCGCCATGTGGGTCACACCAGGCCCAGTTTTGACCACTTGGAAGGGGAGGGCTGGGGCTGTAGGCAGCCCCAGCCCACCATGTGTGCTCTGGGAAGAGCCAGGCCGGGTGTGGGAGAGACTTGTTTCTGTGGGATGCAGAGTGATGTGATAACAGGAAAAAACAAAACTTTACCTTGCTTTTAAGTTATAAGAGGAAGCTTTGCATCAAATTTCTCACTTGGACTTGACTATCTACTGTTACAAGCGGAAGGAGCAGAGCATTTCTGTTGTGATTCAAAAGCTGAAGTGTTGAACCTCAAGTAGGTGTTTAGCTTTAGCTTTAAAACAGTTCAATCACTGCGGAGTTCTGCCATTTCTGTTTTTATGAAACCTATTCATATGCTGGGATAAACAATCACTCCTAGATAGTTACTCCTTTATTTGATCATCTCTTAAATGTCTGTTTTCCCCTCTCTTAGGGACAAAGCTGGTGGTTATGGAATCCAGGCCCTTGGTGGAATGTTAGTTGAATATGTTCATGGAGACTTCCTGAACGTGGTGGGATTTCCTCTGAATCATTTCTGCAAAAAGCTAGCAGAGTTGTATTATCCACCCCCCAAACATACCATACATCATGTAAAGCATGACTCTATCCCCTCTGTTGAGACTTTTGAGAACCTCAGCGATGGAGAGAGTGACTCGTCATATCCCAGACATCATAAAAGTGCTAACACATTAGAGAACAAGGGGATATCTCTTCCAGAAGCTATTTATACTTCAGTAAACAGTTGTAACATCAAACCTGTTTACCCAGCAGCTGTGGAAAATCTTGGTGGCATGATGGAATATCCAGCTACATTCCCATCAAAAATTATAGAACTTATGGATGGCTTCAAAGCTTCAAAGGTAACAAGAAAAACCCTCTTTGATCTAATATCTAATTCTTCAAATTTGTATTTTTAAACACCTGTCTATATTTTGGCAGTTCTAACAATAAAGGCAGCACGACTGCATATGGGGAACTGCTGCATGTACAAAAATTATTTAATACATTTAGTTTACCCATATTTAATATTCGCTCTGATTACGCAAGGTAGTGGCATCTTCCTGCAGCTGCACCAGTGATCCAGACCGTAATAAGTAGCACACATTCCATTGAGAGACTCCAAAACAGCAGAATTATTTGGGGGCATTTTGATCCTAACAGGTGCTGAACATCTGTATCTTTTATTGATTTCAGAAAATGGAGGGAACCAAAGGTGAGGGAGAGGAGGGCTAGGGATCAGGATGGGACAGCAGGATGTATACAAGAGGAAAGAGTGGATTATGTGACTGTTAAAATATTACATGTATTTGTAAAACTTTTTTGGGAAAAGACATAAGGCTATTCACAAAGTAACATTTATTTAATAGTAATCCAAAATATCTGAAACAGCAGGTAAATGGTGAGAAATATGTAACATGGAACGGTCTGTAGTGATTCCTCTCTGAAGTTAAGGCTTTGTTGAGATTTGCACTTGAAGTAAGATTAAAATCTTCCTTTTTCATTGTAATATTTGAATTTAATCTCCATATTTGGCATAGTAACACTTCAGAGGACAATTCAACTTTCTACGTAACAGTGTTCACAGAAGCTAACTTCTGTAGAGAAAACACTTCTCATTTAAAATGTATTTTAAAATAAAAAAGCCTGGGTTTATCAATTAATCCTGTCAACTACATCCTCCTCCTTTGCTGCTGCCTCTGATAGAGAGGCAGCAGCACAGAGGGACAGGGGAGGCAGCTGGGAGCTGGTATGGATGGGAAAGCCAACTTTTAAGTTGGCCCTCTGTGCATGCTGGCTCCAGAGCTGCCTGCTTCACCTCTTGTTGCCTCCCACAGAGGAAGCAGGGGTGGGGAAAGGCAGGAGACAGTGCGTAAGAGGAGCCAGATCACCCTAAGCACCAGTTCCTGCCTGCCCCTTCCCCACACTGCTGCCTCCATTAGAGGCAGCAGCACAGGGGTGGGGAGGCTGCCATGGAGCGGCCTCTGTCTGTGGCAGGCTTTGACTTACCTTGGACAGAAGCTGCTCTGTCTGGAGGAGCTCATACCCCTTCTGGATAGGGGCTGCTGCTGCTGCCACATGCTGAAGCCTCTGTATCAGAGGCAGCAGGCGGGAGCCATTCTGCGTGGGAAGCTTTAAACTGGCTCCCTCCTGTCACCTTGTGACAGGCAGCAATGTGGGGTGGCAGAGGGCTCCCCGGGAGTGGGGGCCGGGTGGACACTGGCTACTGGCTCCGCCCCTGGAGGTGATCAAATAGTCATGTAACCGCTAAAATTTCAGGTGATTACATGACTGTTCTGTTACACCATCTATCATCCCTATTAAGTAACATCTATTGTGCTGTACCTCAATCTTTTATTGTTACATTTATGGTCATTTCCTTTAGGACCTACCTTTTCTTGGTTGCTCAGATATTGTTTTATCTTTACTTTTCACTGAAATATTTGTCTAAATCTCTTGTCTGAATGAGGGCTGTAGCTGATGATCACAATGCAGTAACTTGTGTCTGGCCTTCATGAAGACATGTACATAAAAGCTAATACTCATGTGCTCCAGCAGTCAGCTGTGACTAGCAACTGATAAATGGATAGTTTTGAATCATTGCCAGGTTTCCCACTAAGAGTCAGAATAGTGCAGCTAAAGAAAAGGTGACATTAGAATAACTGGCATTTATTTCTTCATCTTGTTCTAATTAGAAACCGAGAACCATATGATCTCAACTTTGACACTGACCTTGTAACCTTGGTCAAATTTCATACTATGTCTCCTGACACTGCCTTGTCTGTAAAATGGAGAAAATAAAGTTGTGAAGCTAGTTATTATCCAAAGCATGTTAAAAACTGAAAGTGCAGTGAAAACTAACAGCTAAGCTGTAATTAAATTTATGACTTCCTTTTGACCTTCATGTGGGTTCAGAGTCTTCCCAGTGCAGGCTGCAGTAAATTACAAACAAGAAAAAAAACTAATAATCTTTTTATTAAAATTGTGTGTCCAAACTTTTTGCTTGGTTCTGCACTCAGTGAGCTCAATGGAAATTGGAGGTTAAATTTTGTTTGGCTTGATTCTGCTGTAGCTGTAGAGCACACAACACGTCTTGATTTGGGTGCTACCATAATATAAATATTGGCTTTTTTTACTAATGATATCATAGATTAGGATTGGAAAAGACCTCAGGAGGTCATCTAGTCCAACTTCCTGCTCAAAGCAAAACTAGCCAGGGCTTTGTCAAGCTTTGCCTTTAAAAAAAATTCAGAAAGATGGAGATTCTGCCATCTCCCTGGGTAACCCATTCCAGGGCTTCACAACCCTTCTAGTGAAATAGTTTTTCCTAATATCTAATCTAGGTCTCTTCCATTGCAATTTGAGACCATTGCCTCTTGTTCTGTCATCTGCCACCACTGAGAATAGCCTGGCTCCATCCCCTTTGGAATGCTGCGCCCCCTGCCCCCGTTCAGGTTGTTGAAGGCTGCCATCAAATCCCCCCCTCGCTCTTTTGAAGACTAAATAAGCCTCTGTTCGTAAGTCATGTGCTCCAGCCTCCAAGCATTTTCATTGCACGTGACTTGACTCTGTAATTTGTTCACACCTTTTCTGCAATGGGGGGGGGCCCGAAACTAGATGTCATATTCCAAATGTGGCCTCACCAGTGCCAAATAGAAGGGAATAATTACTTCCCTTGGTCTGCTGGTAGTGCTCCTATTAAAGCAGTTCAATATGCTGTTCGCCTTCTTTGCAACAAGGGCACACTGTTGACTCATATCCTGCTTCTTGTCCATTATAATCCCCAAGTATTTTTTCTATACAACTGCTCTTAGCTAGTCAGTCCCCAAACTGTAGCAATACATGGCATTCTTTCATCCTAAGTTTAAAGTCTCTGCATTTGTCCTTGTTGAACCTCATCAGATTTCTTTTGGCCCCAATCCTCCTTCAATTTGCCTAGGTCACTGTGGACCCTATCCCTACCTTCCAGCATATCTACCTCTCCTAGCTTAATGTCATCTGTGAACTTACTGCAGAGTACAAACCAACCCATTATTAAGATGTTGAACAAAATTGGTCCCAGAACCAATCCTCGAGGTACTTCACTTCATATTGCCTGCGTACTAGTTTTTGAGCCATTGATCACTATTCATTAAGCCTGGTGATCTAGCCAGCTTTCTAGTCATCTTATAGACGGTTCAACCCAGCCTTACTTCTTTAACTTGTCTGCAATAATACTATGGGAGTCTGTATCAAAAGCTTTGCTAAAGTCAAGGTATATCACATCCTCCACTCCCCTTTCCTTTCTACCCCACCCCCTCATTTACAGAGCCATGATATTCCAATGATGTAAATCAGCACTGAAAATTTAGAACTCAGAGGCCTTCAGCTGGTCACTTATCACATTCCACTATTGCAGATAAACTGTTTAAATACCTTCAGTGCTCATGAGACCTTCCCCTCCTGGTCAAATGTAATAGTAGTTTAATGTCATTTTTTGTAACAAATCAACATTTTGGACCATGGCAAACATTAATTTTTTGTAGCACCTTGGAGCCCCTCTCCATTGTATATACCAACTTCACTCCCAAAATAATAAACATTTTAAATATAAAATCACTGATCTAAAGAAACTGCAATCCCCATGTTTCATCCGCACTTCTCCATCTGATTTTTAAAAGAAACTGCAATCCCCATGTTTCATCCGCACTTCTCCATCTGATTTTTAAAAGAAACTGCAATCCCCATGTTTCATCCGTACTTCTCCATCTGATTTTTAAAAGAATTTAACTGCTATATAGATATTTTTCTTTTGTAATATTTTTTATAGTTCCTCACACACTGTTAATTGAAGAAACAGTATTGCAACCTCACCTTAGATATGAATCTGCACATGGTTTCATAATATGAAAAATTCCTCTCCAATAAAATTATACAGTATATGGTTGTAATTAGTGTATTCAACTAAAACAGCTGTATGTGCTTTTAGTTTTTTGGGTTTTGTTTTGTTTTTAGAAAATTAGTGTGGAATGAAATACAGCTATAAAACAACGTACATTCCAAGAAATTTATTTTCTTAGGAAAATCAACTTGAATAAGATTGCATTTTTTTCTCTGACCCTAATTCAGAAACATACTTAAGCACATGGCAGAGATTATGAAATATGCCTAAAGAAAGTCCTATGCTTAAGTTTCCTGATTAATAAGACTCTAAGACACCAAAACCTGAAGCATTTCAGGTTCTTTCAAGCTTTAACTAGTGAGGCTTTTTATTTTATTTTTTTTTCTTCACCTAACATTGTTACCATGGCAAAGAAGCTGACATCTCTGCTTTGATGCCAGGAACAAACTGTTCCAGAAGTAACAGGTCTAAACTGACACTTTTTCCAAGAGCAAATTCAACAGACACTTTTTAGTTCTTTATGGCATGGTTTTACGTTTATATTGAACTTAATTCATACCTCTGGAAAGCTTTCAAAAATATTTAAAAACAAAAGTACAATGTTGTGTTTTTGTAGCAGTAGTAAATTAAATTTAACTCACTAATGCATGTTTCCTATACACAGGCTTTGTTTGTGGCATCTAAACTGAAAGTGTTTGATCTTCTGAAAGATAAATGTGTACTGAAGGCTGCGGATGTTGCCAATAAGATAGAAGCCTCTGTGTGTGGAACAGAAAGACTGCTTGATGCTTGTGCTTCTCTTGGCTTACTGGAGAAAACCCATCAAGGTGACTTTTTTTATTGTAAAACAATTCATGTATAGCAGAACAAGGAGAGATGGAAGAAGGAACTTCAAATGTATTATTGTCCACTATATGAAAATCAGTTATTTCTACCAGTGAACTGGTAGTAATAGAAGTTTCCTGTACAGTGGAGTCTGGATTAACCAACACCCAGTAATCCGACACTCTGCTTTATCCGACCCTGCAGGGTCAGATACAGTGCGGGCCAGGAGAACGGCCCCGCTTGCTGCCCCGTCGCTCTCTAGGAGTAGCTGCTGCCGCTCCTGCTGGGGACGTCGCTGGCAGGAGCGGCATCAGCTGTTCACTTGCTGTCTAGGAGAAGCTGTTGCCGCTCCTGCCTGGAAGTGTCTCGGCAGGAGCAGTATCAGCTGCTCCTAAAGAGCAGTGGAACAGCTGATGCTGCTTTGCTGGAGATGCTTCGTCCCGGCAGGAGCGGCATCAGCTGTAACGTTGCTCTCTACAGTAGAGTCCCTATCATCTGACACATTCGGTAATCCGACCATATGTCAGTCCCGTTTAGGTCGGATGACAGGGACTCTACTGTATTTCTAGAACTTGGCAAATGAAACTGGTATTAATCTCATTTATTAAGGTACTGCTATTAAGATAGACCTAATGAAGATCAGGCTCCCACTGTCTAGAGTGGTACCCTCAAAGCATTTACAGTCAAAATAAACAAGACAGATGCAATGTAGTAAAAGAAGTCTAACACACAACAATGTGATGGCAGCAAACATGTTAGTTCCATGACATTTTTGGGGAGAAGTAGGTATGTTTAGTTTGATCTCCTCCTAAGTCAAATCAGAGCTCCCCAGGCCAGTAGCTCTTTGAGCTGAGGTGATCAGCTCAACGGGGAAGGGAAGGGGAATTTAAGGGATGAATAGGGTTGCCAGGTGTCCAGTTTTGAACCAGACAATCTTGTATTTGAGGTTTCTGTCCAGGAAATAAATTGAGAGAATACTGTGTATATATAAATGTCCGGTATTTTCTAATTAAGTTTTATTATGAGTATCTGTACCAGCCGGGCAGTATGCAACTTCGTAGATACGCTCACGCAGCGTAAACGTGTCTACCAGCCAGGCATTACGCAGGGGAGGAGAGGGGAGGGGCGGTGCCAGGGCTGGGGAGGGATGGAATCCCTAGGGCCAGACTTGCTCGTGCTTTGCCGGGACTGTGTGCAGGACGGGAAGCACCCCGGGATCCCCTCCCAGCCGGTCTGCCCCTGTGCGCGCGGGATGGGAAGCACCCCGGGATCCTCTCCCAGCCGGTCTGCCCCTGTGCGCGCGGGATGGGAAGCACCCCGGGATCCCCTCCCAGCCGGGGGGGGGGAAGGGGGTGGGTGGGTGTGTGTGTGTGTGTGTGTGTGTGTGTGTGTGTGTGTGTTAAAGCGATCTGCTCTGTTCCGCTTGGCTGCGAAGAGCTAAACTGAGCCAGTGGAAGCTGCGAGGCTCTGTGGCCACAGCACCAGTAAATAAACAAACTGTGGCGTCCAGTTAACGTGTTTCTCAAAGTGGTTTTGCGGAGTGATTTCAGAAACATGGCTCTGGATGTCCTGAGATCCCTACTGTGGCTTCTTCTGCCCTTAGTAGCTGGGGTTTCTGACTGGCTTCTCTCTGCATCTTTTCTCCCACGGCCATTTGCCCCCAGAATGAGGGAGGAGGGGTTTCTGCAGCACAGTCCATGAGGGTCCATGAGGATTTGGGGATGAGAGGTAGTCCTGGCAGTGTCATTTTACCGCCCTCACTCCCTTGGCCTCTGTGCAGAAGTTCCTGATTTCTCTGCTTCTGCCTCTGTTTCTGCCTGTGCTGTCTTCGTGTAGGCCAAACAATGGGGGGCAAATTTTGCTCTCCCTTTAATGAAGAATCACTGATTGCAGTAGGATAGCCATGAATGTGACAAAAGGAGAGTTTGAGGGTGGCATTGAAACTGGACAACAGAGAGTTAGCTGTTGCAAATTATATTTGGCAATGTTTTAAGATCTAAACAGATGATAGAACAATTAAGAAGCTCAGACTTTCCTTTTCAGACTTTCCTTTTCAATCTGCACTACGTAACTTTTAGCTTTCAGATAAACAACGGGTCCGAATATGATCACATCCAAACTGAATGCCATAAGAACTCTCAAAGGATGATTTCTATGACAAACACAAGCTATCTAGCTATTTTTCTTGTAGACCTGTTAGTGCATAAGAGAAAATGCTGCCAGATATTTTTTTTTTCCTGGTGTGAAAGAATTGTCACCCCTCCCACAAAAAATGGCTTTTCTCAAACTTCAAAATAAGAAAAGTGTATTTTGAGTACACTGGTCCTGGAAAACTTTGCTCTCAGTGGGGAACATTTCAGAAAATCATGAATTACTGGAAATGAGTAGTTACAATGAAATCTGTGCACCACGCTTAACTGCAACAGTTGCTGTTGCCTCACTGTAGTGTAATGGCATACCTTTAGATTGTAAAGCTTCCTGACAGGGATTGTTTCCCTTCTATGGGCTGGGCCCCACCCCCCACCCTCCCCAGCCATAAAACTAACAAGGCTGCCCCATTCCCAGAAGCAAATAAGGCAGGAGGACAAGAAGCCAAGGCAGCTGGACCGTAATCCTTGGGGGTGAAGCCCGGAGCAGCTTCTCCTGCTCATTGTGGGGAGTGCAGAATGGGAGAACCCCTAGGTGGCTTCCCCCATGCCCAGGAACCTGTGGAGCTGCTGGGCTCAGGGCAGGAGCTGCAAGCACATATGAGAGACAGAACTCTGATCCCCTCACATTTCACCGTTTTAGGTTGGTGGAAGCATTCCTGTTGAGGAAGCCCAGCAGTGTTGTATAGACCTGCACCTCTGCAGTAATTACTGCAGTAGCTGTAAATCAACCTAATATAAATTGACCTGGCTTTGTCTACACTTAAAATTTTAAAGCACAGCTGCAACAAAGCTGCCATGGCAGTGCTTTAATGCCACAGTGTGGCCACGGGAGGATTGTTGGGAGAGAGCTCTCCCAATATTCCAGGTAAATCACTTCCACCAGGGGAGTAGCTAACTGCACTGCAAGCAAGGCTCCTGGCTCTGCAGCCCAGTTTACACTGGAGCTTTACATTGGTGTAAGTTGCTGTGCTTAGTGAGGTTTTTTTCACATCCCTGAGACAAAGTTGCAGCACAGTAAAGTGGCAGTGTCGAGCTAGCCTCAGATTTGTAGTGTAGATATAACTTGTGCTTGTACAGTGACACTCCAGTTATGATTGGGGACTTTGAGTGTCGCCATACAATAAATACTCACTACTAATGTTACTTACTGGCTTTTAATATTCAGTTTTTAAAAAGGGAGCATTTTTTCGTTTCACAACTACCAAGATACGTTAAAGGCAAAGAGGTGGGCTTTTCTCAGTAACTACTTCTAGTTTGTCACATCTGTAACACGAAAAGCAAAAAAACTCAATGTATTTGGCATCTTAAACTGCAAGTTGCTGTTGTGTTAAACTTGCTGTGATGTAGGTATCCTGGTTCTGCAGATCAACTCTATAGTGTGTACAGACTCAACAAAACGAAAGGAAATTGATTTTTTTTTTTAAATTAAATAGGATGTGGATCAAATAGAGCCCTGCATCCGCAGATATGGATACAGATTTCCATGACTTATTTTTGCAGATGCAGGACTCTACAGATCAAGAGGCGGGTCTTCTGCTACTGTAAATCTATTGGAGTGAGTGGAACTTTGCCATGTGACCCCAAACATTTAACTAAAAATTGCACTTATTTGTATAACTAGCCACAAATTATATGGCTATTACAACACTGCAAAAAACTAATTAAAGGATTTTTCCTCCTTCCCCCCTCAAGGTTACAGTAATACAGAATCAGCAAACATGTATCTGGTGTCAGACACAGAATATTCACTTCATGGTTACATTATCCACTGTAATGACCGCCTTTGGCATCACTTTACACACCTGGAGACTGCTGTCAAAGAGGGGACCATGCAGGGCCATCGGGGTTTTGGAAAGACAACCGAGGACTTGTTTCAGGTAATGCAGATTCTGGCTCTTATTTTGTCTTAATTATCAAGAAATTGTAGGGCCCAGAAAAATTGATCAATGAGAATTGCAAACTGAGTGTCGTCATACAGATTAGTGTAATCTAGGAATCGAATAAACTATTAAATGTCTCAAATACCAATACATTCAACTTTTTAAGCCCTTAATCCTGCTACTATTAAAGTCAGTAGCTAAACTCTCATTGGCTTTAATGGTGTGCAGTATTGAGCCCTGAGGTGCTGAGGCACTTGGAATGTCAGTATAGTTACCCAAAAACCAAATTAATATCTACAGTATAGTACTTGCTCTTTCCTGAAAGCTTCTCATTCAAAAATTTCTTCAGTAGACATATAGAAATATTTTATTTTTAGAATGTCATTGAGACAAGATCTGAGTTTAACTTTGCTCCTGACTAGAATCTGCTTTTGATACCAAACCTTTTCTTCTTATCTAAGCATGTCTCTAAATCTGCCTTGCATTGATTCAAAAATTTTCAGAATTCATTATCCTTTGACTCTCTATTTGTCACATGTATTTCCATCTGATGAATAATTAGTGTCATGTGTATCATGCCATTTAGTAGCTTTGCAAGGATCATACAATTTACCCCTTTGCCAGTATTCTCTTTGCACTGCAAACATCCCATTCAGGCCTCTCTCTTGCTTGGTTTGCTTATTACAGAAGGGGGCTGTAGTTGAGGGAGGGGAGTGGAGGGAGGAGGCAGGAGATGCAGAGAATATGCACCAGCATGACTGACAGAGTTCTGGGAGCTAATATGAGTGTCTGTGTTGAAGAAGCTTAGGAGTATAGGGACCAGGAGTTCCTTTCTGTAAGGTACTAAGCACCACTTAGGAGGCATCTGACGAAGTGGGTCTTTGCCCACGAAAGCTTATGCTCCTACACTTCAGTTAGTCTATAAGGTGCCACAGGACTCTTCGTCGCTTTAGGAGGCATTGGACATCCTCAGTTTCCTGACCTCAGGGTTTCAAGAACCTAATTATATATACACACACCTTAAAATCAATAAACACCTTGATTTGCACTTTGAAATGAATGGGGAGTAGGAGGCAAAGTCTTTGGGTACAAGTGTAATGTTAACATGCTAAGAAAATGGGCTCATGCATTCTTTGCTGGCTGTAGAGTTCAAACAGTTTTCACTGTTGCCCTACGCAGAAGATATTAAAGCAATCTGTTCTAGAGGTTATAGCAGCATGCATATCTATAGCAAGGATCATGTGAATGGCAAATGGTTGCTTGATCTGTGGCTTGAAAGGTATACAAGTGGGAAACAGGCACAGTGTGTGGCCTCCTCATCTAGGCCTAGATTGTAATCTTCCTATTCAAAGTCTTCAGCTAGCTTGGCTCCAACCTAGTAAGAGCTGCCCTTGATGGGAGAATACTGATTTGAGGACACATAGCAACCCAGTGATGTGCTTGCATGATCTGGGAGATTAGAGTAAACTTCTTTCCTGTGCACCACATCAGCAGGGTCGATAAATGGATGTACTATTTCTAGACTCTCTAGATTTGAATGTCGGGAAACGGTGGCAGCTGTTTCCAGTAAGGTCCTTGCCTCTGTCATGTGCTTCCCATCTGACCTAGAACACTGTCCAGGTCCGACTCTGATAAAGGCATAGTGTTTGCTCAGGTTACATGCATATGATTGAAGGGTAAAACTGAGTCTATTTACTTTCATATCAGTCAGTTACTATGGTTTTGTATGTAAGTGTGCTTAGAGACAAGGTGACACTTTTAAAAATAATAAATTCACCCAAGAAACTTGGTGTTTTATAAGCATTCGCTAATTAATGCTGCCAGTGTCATTTTAAGTAAGTGTTCCTGTTTTACAGTTGCACAAACTGTCGCATACGTAGGATAAGTGACTCAATGAGCCAATAGCAATGCCAAGACAAGCTTTTGTGTCTCTGGTCTGTATCTACTAGGCATTTATTTATTTTTGTTTCATTTTCCTATAATAGTTTTCCCAAATTCCTCTTTTCTAAACTTCAGGGAATCAAGAATGTTGTAGCCAGACTTCTTCTACTTCAGGAAGTGATGTGATTTATTCCTTCTTAGAAAGTCCAGATTTCAGTTCCAGAATTCAGTTGCAAACTATCTTCCTGGTTTTCCAAACTCTTTGGGCTCTCACCACACACTCTAGCTGCCTTTTTCTCTTGCCTGATCAGTAATCTACTTCCGTGTTTTCTCTGTGTGTCATCAGTTGAGGGGGTGAGACACTTGCTTCAACTGTCTGGGACTCCATTTTTTTTTCTTCCCCTTCCCCTTCCCCTTCCCCTTCCCCTTCCCCTTCCCCTTCCCCTCAGAGTCAGTTAGCCTCTCTGAAATTATAAATTAATAAAAATATTCTCACTGGAGGACAGGAAAGCAATCTGCTGAGAAACCTTTTCTCTTCTCTACTCTCTTTTCTCCTTCTCTTCTCTTCTCTCTTCTCTTCTCTCTTCTCTTCTCTCTTCTCTTCTCTCTTCTCTTCTCTCTTCTCTTCTCTCTTCTCTTCTCTCTTCTCTTCTCTCTTCTCTTCTCTCTTCTCTTCTCTTCTCTCCATGAGTATTACATAATACCTCCTAAAACTCCAGCTGACAAAGAATTACAGATGTAAATAAACATCTGTGTGCAGTGAAAACAACTGGGAAACATAGCAGAAAAAAACCCACTTTAAAAGCAAAGATGCACTCTTTTTTCTCAAAACAAGATTATAGTAAAACAGACACCTAGCGATCTTGAATGCAGCATAATTATGTATATAAATGCACACATCACAGATGCAACTGGTTAAAGAAAGCATTTTCTGATGGATTGTCTCTCTTGCTGCCTCATCTCCAGCCAGTAAGAGTGCTCAGTCTGGATCCCCATCATTACAAAAGAGGGGGCAATTGGTGGGTCATTTTTTGGAAGATCGCTGGGGCTTGGTCCAAAATAATCAGCTTCTGGTGATCTTCCTAGAACAGCGTTTCTCAACCAGTGGTACGAGTACCCTTAGGGGTACTCGAGAGAAGTCTGGGGGATACATCAACACAACTGAAATTTGGAGAACTGAATTTGTGTTAAGTTTTACAGCGCTTCATTATTTTTGTATTTTTTTTTACACCAAAAATTTCATTGCCCACCTGACTACAATTAAGTTGTTTAAACAAATGTATTGCAATGGTTTAAAAAACTGTCAAACTGTAGGTACCGGGAGTACTTTATAAAAAAAAAGTTGAGAAACACTGTCCTAGAATGTGAGAAGACGACATGTTTGACCAGGATTTTGTCGTTTGAGGGATGTTTCCCATGAGGGTATGTTTCCCACAATGATGAAGGGGTGGAAAGGACTCATAGATGGCCGGCTGGCTGGTTCCTAGATTAAATTTATTAGAGAAACAGGATGGGTGAGGTAATTGTTTTATTGAACAAATTCTGTTAATGAGAGACCAACTTTTGAGCTATATAGAGATCTTGTTTAGAACTGGAAAAGGTATTCAAGAGTGTCACCGCTAAATAAAAGTGTAACCAGTTGCTTAGCATAAGTAGTTAACAACTGAAAGAAACCATTCAAAGTGAAGTAAATAGTTAACACCTCTGCAGTCACACAACAGAAAGGTGTCCGCTAGATTCTACAAATCATTGTCTCATAAAATTCTGAATTTAAGCTACAACTTATGTTTTTGAAGGTGCTATGCAGGTCCTTATTGAGGATGGGGACTGAGGTCTGATATGGAGTAACTGAAAAAGTATTCACCCATTGATGTTAGGGTGTTTCTGGATTTTACCAAAGGAACTCTCAGCATATTGTAGGGGTGGTCTGGTTTCACCACAGAGTTGCTATTTGGGCATATAGCGCACTGACTGAGCTAAACCACATGTTGTGATAGGCATGCGTAGGTGTATTGTGGGGGTATTGATCATTGTAGGAATGGAGCTATGCGTGCAGGTTTTGTATCTGTTGTTCTGGAAGGATCTGGTGCCTCTTTGAGTTGCTGGGTACTGGTCCATGGGGAGCTTGTTTCTGAAGTATAGCATGGGTTGTAATCGATGCTCTGTGTGGGTTCCAGTGAGCGGTGGTAGTTGGGAGGTGACAGCACCGCTGCAGCAACATTGGCAAATAGACACTGTCCTGAAGAGCTCTGAAGACCTTTATGTATCTTGAAGGCTTGTCTCTTTCAACTACCTTTTCTCTCTCATATTCTGGGACCAACACAGCTACAGCAACACTGCTATATAGCATCTTTCAGGTGCATAAATAAAATCTTTGTATTCTGTTTTTAAGGATTCCTGTTATCACAGTGGAGAGGCAAAGCAGTGTTTTATGACTGCCATGTACAGCATTTCCAAATTGACAGCAAAAGATGTGGCAAGAGCTTTTGACCTTTCTCAGTTTAAATCTGCCTGTGATTTGGGAGGTATGGCTAGTACACTAACTTGTATACAAGTAAATGAAAGATACGTACATCATCATTGTAAGAATCTAATTGCAATTATTGCTCTAACTAGTACATTTATTGCAGTTATTGGCTCAAGCTAAAATGAAGTTAAATGGAAGGACACTAGCTTCAAATATTGAGGAGTCCTGTGGCACCTTAAAGATTAACAGATTTGGGCATAAGTTTTCATAGGCAAAGACCTACTTGATCAGATACATTCTGACATGCATCTGTCGGAGTGGGTCTTTGTCCACAAAAGCTTGTGCACAAATAAATGCCTTTGTCTTTTAAGCTGCCACAGGACTCCTGGTTGCATTTTGCAGATACAGCCTAACATGGCTGCCCCGCTGATGGATTCTAATATTGTTCATTTACTTTGAGTATGGCTGGTAAGCTGGGATTTTCCCTGCCAAGAGCAGTAGGTATGGTTCAGTTGCTGGGACTGGAACTAGGAATTCCACTTCCAGCTCTGCCATAGCCTCAGTAAAGCCGTGTCTACACTCCACACTTATTTCAAAATAACAGAATGCGCATCTATACAGCAATCCTGTTTGAAATTATTTCAAAATAACCGGCTTCTTATTCTGACTACTGTAATTCTCATTTCACAAGGTGTAAGGGAAGTCGAAGGAAGAGTGTTCATCCTTTGACTTCCTACAGTGTAGACAGTACCTAAAGCAGAGTTACTTCAACTTCAGCTATGCAATTATCTTAATGTAGCTAAAGTAACATATCTTAGCTCAACTTTAGCTCGCAGTATAGATGTACCCTATGTGAGCTGCACATGTTAATCATGTCAGTTTTCAGGAATGATTAATGACATTTGGATGCCTCTATTTTTGGTGCAAATCTTGAGACATTTTAAAGGGGACTGTTTTACAGAGGTTTGGGATTAAGTGTTTTCTGAAGCCAAGGGCCTTTTGGGTGCCTTATATAGGAATCACTTATCACTCTTGAAAATATTTATTTCAGTCACTTGTAAAATGCTTACCCACCTGTGTAAAGAACTTGGAAAAGCACTAGGGAAACTGAGTAATTAAAATTATAATTGAGTTGAGGATTTAAAAAAATTCTGGTGAGACAATCTCTAATTGGATACAAATCTAAGATGGCCCCCACAAGTATCTGGTATTGTTTTTTAACTTAGCATTACAGTGTCCAAGTTCCAGGCCTCAAAGGGATCCAGCTGGAAAGCTGCCATTCTCCAGGAATGTCTGTAGGAATCAGCATGGAATTAATGCTGTTCCTAGCAGTGTCTTTGTACTCTGTGCTTGATTCTAGACAGAGAACATGCTGTTATGTAGGAAAAGATTGCTTAGAAGAGAGCTCCTGAGAGAACTGTGCTGCCTATGGGGTGGAAAGGTAGACAGCACATTGGGCCCAGTATATTGCACGGTTAGAACTGCTTTTACCAGTGACCCTCCACAGAGTTTGGGGCTCCTATCCCTTTCTTTGCATCCTTTGCCTTCCAACAGGAGAAACTTTCAAACTATTATTACTGCCAGGCAATTCATGTATAATGTGTAGCTGTTTTGTGTGTGTGTGTACACACACCCACCCACACACCACCACCACCACCACGAAGGAGGTCAGTGTCATTAATGGTTGGGAAACTAAGACACCGAGAGGGAAAGTAACTTGCCCTTATTTATCCAGCAGGCTAGTTACAATGCCAGGAACAGAACCTATATCTCTTTAGTCCTTCTCCAGACCTATGTCCACTAGGTGACACTAGCTCCAAAGTCCCTTGTAGTCTCTTGGCCATCCCCATCTTGTAAAAGTCTGCAGGTACAAAGGAAAAGTTTCACTTAGCTATTTTTTTACTTATTACAGGTTGCACTGGAACTCTGGCCCATGAACTAGCGCACAAATACCCAAATCTAAGCATAACTGTGTTTGACCTTCCTGATGTCATTGCAAATGTCTCCTGTTTTCAGCCTCCAGGAGAGCACACCACTCCAGTGAAGTTCACAGCAGGTAACTGCAACTACTAGGCTTTGATCCTGCCAGTCCTGCTTCACTGTGCAGTATAGAGCATACTGGTCTGCTCCAGCGAAGTGTGAGCAGAGGCTATATCTGGGGCAAACAAGGTTAAGTACAAGGCAGGGTCTTCCATATTGAGTGGAAGACTTGGGTCCTGGCATGTTCCTTCATTTCCTCATAAGATGGTAGAGTAAAAAGACAGGATTAGAGTGTAGAATAGGGGTAGCTGAGGAGACATGGCTTAAATGACACCAGTTAGAGCCTGGCAAGGACGTTCCTTCTGATGGCTTAAATGACACCAGTTAGAGCCTGGCAAGGACGTTCCTTCTGCATAGGCTGGGTTAGCATAATGGTGATGGTAACATCCTCAAGCACAATTCCATTTTGCTTCTTGACCCTAGCTTCTGCCTAGTTCATAAACTTTACAGTATTCTTGACCTGAATTGTCCTTCTCACCATTTCTTTAACTGTCAACATAAATATTATGCATGCGGCACAGTGCTACACCAGTGCTGAATGAAGTTGTTGTTCATTATCGTGTCCTTTTAACTATTGAAACTCACTTTACTTTGGTTCACCTGTTCTGAGTTCTGAATTCCAGCCAATGTAGGAAGTGACGTAGAGAAAAGATTTCTTCATGGCCCCCTGTTTATTTTAGGATGCAGGCTGTGATTCCTCTCCTCCTTTCTAAAATATGTTATGGACTTGCTAATTGGCGCAAAAGAACATTGGAAAACCAAACATACTTTAAATCTAACCTGACACTGAAATTCTTACCTTGCATGTTATGCATCCCTAAATTACATTCTTGCTATAAACAATCATAAATGGTTACCTAAATTTCTTTCACTTGGTTCGTTTTGTAGAATAATATCACACCAAATATATATTTTTCTAACAGGTGACTTTTTCAAAGATAATCTTCCAGAAGCAGATCTTTTCATCCTCTCTCTAATTCTACATGACTGCAGTGATGAAAAGATTCACATACTGTTAAGCAAAATATCAGCTATTTGCAAACCAGGTAACCATTTTTCATCTTGTGAGGTTTTTGTAGTGTTTACAGTATACTGCTTGATAGTAGAAGGATTTTATGTGCAGCTATTTACAGTGACTCCAATTAAAAGTGAATATATCCATCAGTTCCCCCCATTTTAAATAGAAACGTTTGCAAACTGTTACGGTGCAACATACACAGAAGCAGAAAAGCTATCAAGACTGTAATTATACAAAGGAACCATCAATTCACTTAAATTTACAAGTTAAATATATCTATATAAAAAATGCCTGTTTTGACAAAAGATGTCAACATGTAGTCAACTACACAATCAATAAGCCTGGTCTTATCAGTTAATCTTGTCGACTACATACTTTCCTCCTCCCCCCCCCCCCCTGCTGTCTCTATCAGGAACAGCAAGAGAGGGTGGGAGTAGAAGCTAGTGCCCATGAGGAACTGGCTTTAAACAGGCTCCCCAAGAGCCCCAGATCCACCTGCCCCCCTAGCCCCTACACTGCTGCCTCTGCTGCAGCACAGAGGGTGAGGGGGCAGGCTGGAGCTGAGATGCATGGGGAGCTGGCTTTCAACAGGATCCCCATGTGTGCCAGTTCCACAGACCTGTTTACCCCCACCCTTGCTGCCTCCTACAGGAGCCAGTGCCGGGGGAGGGGCGGGGGAAGCCAGCTTTTAATAGCCTGTTTCCTTCAGCACCAGCTCTGTGGTGCCTCCTGTTCCCCTTCCCTCCCCCCCTCCCCCCAAATCAGAGGCAGCAGGGGTAGGGGGCAGGGCAGGCTGCCACAAATCAGCCTCTGTCCACAGTGGCCTGGGCCTGCCATGGACAGAGGCTGGTCCACAGCAGCAGCCCCTATTGGAGGGGAAGGGGGGAAGGAGAAAGCTCTTATGGACAGAGGCTGCTCCACATCCCACAGAGCTGCCCCGGTCACAGGAGGGTCTGAACTCCCACAGAGCAACCTCTGTCCATGCGGAGCTCGGACCCCTCACGGACAGGGGCTGCTGCCATGCCTGTGAGGCAACAGTGCAGGGTGGCAGGCTGCTGGTCTGTGCAAAGTGTTGATTTTTAAACTGGCTGCCCTCGCGGATAGGCTCCTGCCTGGCAACCTGCACTGATGCCTGTAATAGAGGCAGCAAGATGGCAAGGGGATCCCTGGGCGATAAGATTTCATGTGGTTACATGACTAATTAATTAGGCAATAGCTATCACCCTCCATTTCCCTTAGTGTGTTGCTTTCCATCAGCTCTGAACTTGTAAACAATTCTGCATATGCTTATAGTAACTCAGTAAGTCTTAATGAAATTGAACACAATGAGATCCTGTGTTTAGAGTTAAATGTGCATAAATGTTTTCAGGATCCAGGGCCTCTGATGGTAACCTCTTTAAGAGATGGGCTGATGGGGTTTTTTTTTCCTCTGGTGTGAATAGTATTCAGCATATTCTGGGTATTTTTGAAATAAAAATAATGAAGTGTTCCAGAAATATGAACTTCATATATGTAGTACCATTCCCTACAAACAATATAAAAATACCAAGGAGAAGTGGGGACTGGTAGGAGGATTGAGGTGAAAAGTGATAACCAAATAACTGCATTTGCCAGTAACTTTTAATGAAGGATGGAGAACAGGTGACATGAAAAAAAGTCCTTGGAAGTGATGGACATAGAGAGCACTAAGAGTAGACCAGGGCCACTTGTTTGGAATGCTGTGTGGCTAAATGTTGCCACAAAGCCATGTCTCTGTTTGGCTGTTGACATAATGAGATCATTAGCTGATAATATGCTTTAAGTAGTAATGGTGATCTTTGCTGAATCACTTTGCTGAATCACTCCTGAAAACCAGAGAGAGAAGTGCCTGCTTTCTTTATTCTTTACTACCTTCCTCATCGATCAGGAAATGGTCACTGTAGTGATCTTGAACCCTTTTCTGTGAAATAGTATTACATCTGAGCTGTGTAAAATACTTTGACAATCCTGTTCAACACCCTCTTATTTTATACCTGTAGAGTAGTCTCTTGTTAGTTTGAGAGAATGGGCCTAGACAGTGGATAAAGGAAAAGGTTTCACAGAGAAATCAGAAAACTAAAGACAACTCTCCAGGCTTCTCTATCTTCTAACATCTCTCCACTTCAGGGGTGAGAAATGAAAGGGAAATGTTTGCCAAAGGCTCACGCCGCAAACTCACTAAGGGTATGACTAGACAGTGGAGCTATTTCAGGATACCGGTGGTACCCTGAAATAGCTATTCCATGTCCATGTCTTTGAAATGTGCCCGTTATTTAAAATTTTTCAAAATAACGGGCATGCTATTCTGGCATCCCTGTAGCCCTCATTTGAAATAGCGCTTATTTCAAAATTTGGCACTGTGTAGACGCACCCAATTTCAAAATTGGGTGCATCATATTTTGAGTTTAGGGTGCTGTGTAGACGTTTAACACATTAGGCATAGATACACTTTTTCACCATTTATAATAGCACTTGAATCAACAGCATTGCCATTTGGAAGCTAAGAATATTTTGTTTGTTTTGGAAACACAGGCAGTGCCTTGCTAGTGGCAGAAATTGTCCTTGATGAAGAGAAGACACACCCTCATAGAGCAGTATTACAGTCCCTCAGTATGACTGAAGGCAATCAGAGAAGTGGCTCAGAGTATAAGCAGCTACTGGAGAAATACGGATTCACCAATGTGCAAATTAAGATCACTGGAAACATCTTAGATGTGATTTTAGGCTTCAAGAGAACCTCTGCACATTAATTTGCACTGCAAGTAAGTGGAGCACTCAGCTTTTGTAACTTCACTTTCATACAACCATCAGCCAGATATAGTATGGATTGTTTTGTCAATTGTGTAAGTACCCTATGAACTATGTGGGCTTTTTTTTTTTTTTTTTGGGGGGGGGGGGGGAGAAGAGGGTTGATTTTTTTATTATTATTTTTTTTTTTTTAAGTCTAGTGTCCTAGTTCTCTGGAAAATGGTTGAAATCTGCAGGAACTTTCTTCCTTAAGCAACTTATTTGGTGGTTATGAATAATTGAATTTGCCTTTACAAAAATGCACTTTGTACAATTTTGACCATTTTGGGAGGCACTCTTTTTGCTCTTGGTCCCTTAGGCTACGTCTAGACTGCACTGTTAAATCAGAAAAAGATATGCAAGTTGCGGTATGCCAATTGCGTATCTTTTTCTGATTTACAGTAGACTTCCGATAATCCGGCACCTTTGAGACCAAGGGGGTGCCGGATTATGTGATATGTCGGAGTATCAGGAGGTACTCCGGCAGGGGAACTGTGACGGGTGGGGGGGAGGTCAGCAGGGAATGGCGCAGCATGGGGCGAACCCTCCAACAGGCCAGCTGGAGCTGCAAGTAGCAGCGGCGGACTTGGGGAAGCGGCAGGGCAGAGCAGCTGGGGTGCTGCCCAGCTGGTCCCACAGCACCACCCCTCACCTGAGCAGCGCTGCGGGACCAACCCGGCAGCAATCCAGCTGCTCTGCTCGCAGCTTCCCCAGGTCCGCTGCTGCTGAAACTGATGAGCAGCGGACTTGGAGAAGCCGTGGGCAGAGCAGCTGGGGTGCTGCTGGGCTGGTCCCGCAGCGCCATCCCTTGCCTCACCCCCTTCTTCTCCACTGCCACTTGTAGCCCCAGCTGGTCTGTAGCAGGCAGCTGCGCGGTGCTTTCCCCTGCCTCCCTGCAAAACGGTGGAGGGTTCGCCCCTCGTCATGCCTTTTCCCGCCCCCCAGCCAGCCACAGTGTGGGTCCAGGCAGACCCGTCATGGGTATAATCCCTTTTCCCTCCCCTTCCCTTTCCCGGCCCTTGAGCGTGAGTGGGGCTCACAGGAGCTCCAATTGTCCAGCTGGCTGGAGCACTTCTGGGTTCCAGTTGGTGCCGGACTATCAAGAATGCCGGACCACTGGATGCCGAACAATTGGAGTTTTATTGTACTTTCAAAAGGGGCGTTTTCGAAACTTGGCACAGCTACACGGTGCCAGATTGCGAAAGAAAGTGCTCTTTCAAGCCAACCCTTATTCCTTGTAGAATGAGGTTGACAAGGATGGTGAAAGAGCAGGCGCATTCCTTGGACGCAGCGTTGCTATTTCAGGATACCTCTGGTGTCCCAAAAAAGCAATGCTGTCTAGACATAGCCTTAGTGCTTTGCTCAAAGCAGAAGAGGAGAGAGAACCTTGACACGCATATTTTTGCAAACAGAAATTTTTAAAAAGTGGGATTTTTCAGAAGTGTCAGGATTATAGGCAAAACTGCCCCTTCATTACTTAGGTTTTTGTGAAACTCCCAACCAGAACTATCCTGTCACAAAGGTCTTTACTACTATTGACTCAAGATTCTATGGTGACAATTTCACTGCAGCCTCTGTTCAGGCTGTCCTGCAAGTGAACTGGCCACCAACATGCTCTTTCAAACTCAACCTGAATCATACCTCTCAAGTACAGCTGTTCTTGAGAGAAGAATCCACATGGTAAAAGGTTAGATCAAAGGTGGGGAACCTTTTTTGGTTGGGGGGGCCATTCACCCAGAGAAAAATCAGTCGGGGACTGCACACAAGTGAGAAGTACAAAAAAACCAAAACTCACTGAAGTGGCTCCTGACTGAGAGAGAAACATTTCCCCTCACATACCAGAGCCTAGGGCAACCTAGGCTAGTAGATTTTGTGTGCTCCAGCCCTATGGGCTCCCTAATTCTGGGGGGGAACCCTAGGCCTTGGGGGCTGGATCCAGGCAAACCGGGGGTCGCATCCGGCCCCTGGGCCTTAGGTTCCCCACCCTTGGGTTAGATGATTACATCATCTTTCTATCTGTTATTTCCTTATCAAAATACTAGTGCTCTCAGCATGGTGTTGAAAAGAGAAGAGGCACGTAGAAATACCAGATTTTAAGGTTTTAATTGAGGGGGATAAATATGTATTGTATGTCCTGATTATCAACTAATTTGTCACTCTGGTTTTCCCACTATTTCATGTGGTGTTTCTCCTGGTATCTAATAGCGACTAGTAAATAAAGCTATTGGTTTTTTAATCTCTGGGCATTTGTGAGTTTACTGGCTACAGCAGATTTCCAACCCCACTCAGGCAGGACACAAAAGGAGCGGCTGTACATACTTTTAGTCGCGGATCTCAGCAACTGTCAAATTCTTTTAGCAAGGACAAGAGCTTTGTCTGGCACAGTTTCTTGTAAGTTAATCTTATAACACAAATGTCTATCATTAACATAATTTTTTTTCTTTGAGCACTGAGCAGGATAAAGGTGCAGTGAGTTAAAATATCCGAGGGATATATTTAGAACAGTATGGTTCAACCATTCATGTTTATCATGAAAATTTGTCACATGCTACTTATGTTTTCCTACAATAGTAGTAGTAATTAATAATGACTATTTTTATTCACCTGTAATAGTTTCTTGCCCTAGGTGAGTAGAATTTGGTAAGACTATACTATTGAAAATGGAATAAACCAAAACCAAGTATCTGTTTTGGTACAAAAAGTAGTCTTTCTACTTTTAACTGGTCTATATTTAAAATAATAGCATTATTATGTCAATAGATGAAAGTTTGATTCTGTCTCACCAAGCAGTGACAGATTTACACAAGCTGTAGGACAGTCATATTTTATCATACTGTTAAATTAAAGCTCTGCTCTCCCATTATTGTGTACTCACTTATGATCTGCAAAGCTTTTATAGAACAGTCAGCTGAAACATAAACCCAGTGTCTTGAATGAGAAAAGCACAGCATTATGTCAAGTTGCAGTGGAGGAGGCCTAGGATGGATATTAGGAAAAACTATTTCAGTAGGAGGGTAGTAAAATACTGGAATGGGGTTCTCTAGGGAGTTGATGGAATCTCTGTCCCTAGAGGCTTTTAAATCCCAGCTTGACACAGCCCTGGCTGGGATGGTTTACTTTTTAGCAGGGAGTTGGACTCAGTGACCTTCTGAGGTCTCTTCCAAACCTATTTGATTGTATATATTTACTCTAATCTCTTTAGGCATTAACTTTAGCTTTGCAAAATTAGGAAGAAAAAAGTTTACCTTTTTGAAAATTTCAAATAAGGCGTTCATCTGAAGTAACTGTTGAAACAGAATTCTTTGTGAAAGGGGACAGCTAAAATAGTTTTCACTAACTGGCTTTGAATGTCTCACAAAGGGTAGCTAATGAGAGCTGCAGGAGCATGTGCTTTGCTCAACAGTGGGTGTTAGCTTGTCTCAGTCTAAAGCGTTCCAGAGAGATTGGCTGACATTCAGGAAAGATCAATGCTGAGATTGCCTTTTGTTCTTACTTTTAAAAAAAAGGGGGGGGGGGGGGGGATTTTTGTGCAAAAAGGAGCAGTCTACACAGTGCTTTTTGTGCAAAAACCTCTTGTGCAAAAGGGATCAGAGTAGGAAATGCAAATGAGTGTGACATATGAAAATGAGCACTCTATTTGCCTTTTCTCTTGCGGAAGAGGATTGTAGTATAGATGTAGCCAGAGTAGAGAGGGGAAAGACATTTGCAACATTTTTGCTTGCTGACAGGCCTTTTCCTTCCATTCCCAAGACTCCTACTGAGTTCAGTGGAAGTACAGCAAGTGCATTGAATTCAGGGCTGGGCTGGGCAGAGAGTTTAATATATTATAGACTTATGGGGAGAATGACAGACATTCTGAATACTAGATACTAGACCAATAATCTGATTTTTATAAAGGTACAAATATTAATAAATTGCTTCCCTATCCAAAATTTATTTCTGTTCACTATTGTTGCTATGACTGGGTCTTAAAATTTCCACTGTCTGAACAGTGGTTTTAGGTGACCCATTACAATTACCCAAATCTGTAATGAAGGATAATTTAGTATCATCCAGATGTCTGAACTGCTGCCAGTACTAAAACCCATTTGTTCACTATTTGCTGTTTAGTGGTCAGCTACTTCATACTAGTGAGGAATGCCCATATTAATATGAAGAACAACACTCACTAAAATGAATGGATGTAACTCTGTGTGTGATTCTTTAGACATGAGAGGATGTTCATATGAATTCAGTTTACTTATCAGAATCTCATCCACATATTCATTTGACTTCTTTACGGCTGTCTATATAAATGACATAAATCGGTTAATGGAATTATGTCTGAGAGGCCAAATAGATCACCAAATGAATGGAGAAAAGGTGCAAAGTATTGGTGGTGTCGGGTCACTGATGTAGTAGGTCAGGATTCACTGCCGTGTCTTGACAGGTCTGTGGCTCCGTTGATAACTAGAAGGCTGCTTGTGTGTGTGTTCAATGTGTGCGCCATGCTGACTTATTCAGCAGACCCTGGGAGAACCCCCAAAGACCACAAATCAGATAAGGATCAAAAGTTCCAAGCCAGGTTGATTAAGTGAAGTACAATAATAGTTGTCAGATTCTACAGATTCACTATGCACATGTACTCCTAACAATGGCCTCAGCCAACCAGTGGGAAACCCTGCTGCCCTCTGGCTGGACAAAGACTTATCTCCCCCCAGACATCCTGTTTATATACAGGTACTAACAAGTTACACATCACATCTGACATTGTCAACTTACCACCCTCTGATACTACTTAGATACTACCATTACCCTGTACCTTGTGGTTTGATTAGATTATCTCTATCCATCATACTGCCATTTTAGATCCTTTCCTGAACATGGGTCCATATCTGTGGGGAGTGTGGGTACCAAGGACTTATTTTTTTTTTAATGAGCTGGTGGTAACATGTGCTTTCAACTTGTGACCAGTATCCATTACTGTTTTACAGTCAGTGCCTAGTATCAATTATTCTCCTACACCTGAGCCTATTACCAGTTAGTGTTTTACATTCTCTTCCCTGTTCATGCTAAGCTCTGTGAGCCAGGGGCCGGCCTGCCTCTTGCTCATAGCTTAGCTTTGCTGTATATTAGCCATGTGTTATCAATTGTCAGCTAGGCTTCAGGCCTCAAACCAGGCCTGTGCGCTATGAGCTTATATTTTAGGGCTTCATTTTATTACATTTGGGATTAAAAGATCAGTGAACCCAGGGAAAGGAAATCAGAGAAAAGAGAGCTCAATTACTCGCTCTCTGAATAAGAATCCTTGGGGGTGAGAGTGATGTTTGGTAAGATACAGCAGAGGTTTGTGGTGTATATTTCCTCCCTCCTCCCCACCCCCCCAATTTGACTGAAGCTATTCTGAGAGATTTTTTTCCCAATATGACAGTTTTTTTTAATATCCTATTAACATATCCTCAATTGCCGTCAGTAGTCACTGGGAGATTTGTGCTGATTCTGGGAGACTCCAGGTCAAAGTCCTATGGTGGGCAGCTCTAACCTTAATACTTTCACTCAGAAATTAACCACTTTCTGTGCCTGAGAGATCAAAGGGGCTGTGGTTGTGGCATGGCTCAATATGAGCTCGAGCTCCAACCACAAGGGTTTAGGAAGTGTTATCTACAGGCTATGCTCCCCTTTCCCTTTGTTGGCTGCCAGGTCAGTTTTAATCAGCTTGTTGTTGTGCTGGAGGGGAGCTTCCAGGTTCTCATGGCATCCCTTACTGTCTATCAACCATGATGGAATGTTAGAAGAGGCACCACCTCCTCCCTGACATTGGCCATGTCTCCAGCTGCTTTATTTGGTACTAGGGATAGAGTTAAGGATGCCATTTCTGAGGCTAAATGTTGGGGTTGGTCTGCTACAGAACAGTTTTGTGGCTGCAGCCCAGGAAAGCTCACCCATACACTTGCAAACCTTGCCTGCTCAGAAGCTCTCTAGCAATAGCCGCATCCCTGGCCCTAAATCTAGTCCCATGGAAGTCAATGGGAATTTTGCCATGGTCCACTTGAAGTAAAATTAAATTGGTTGATACTAGGGGGAGCGCACATCATGTAACAGCAGTCCCCAGGAGCTAAATTCAAGGTTCATGGATCCAATAGCCCATCTAATGTAGTGGGGGATTTGGGGAAAGGGGAAGGGAGAGAAAACAAGGAGTACAAACTTGCACAGAATCATCCTATTAAAATAAATGAGGATTGGGAGCAATCTATAACAAGATTAGTTGCCATTCTTAGAAATGAGTACATAATCTGCAGTGGCCCTGACACACAAGTCATCAGCTACTTTTACTAGGTGCATTTATACTGTGAAACACAACTTACCTTTTTCCTCTTTTTTTCCCCATCCCCTTCCCTTCCACTACAGTCACTGTGTAATAGGCTTATTCCTATTTTCCCTTCCTCTTATGCTAATTTAAGTGGAAGCCCTTGTGTATTATTGCTGCTTTGCTGCAAGAACTCTTACAATTATAGGACTGTCCTTGTTTCTACCTCTACATTTCTGCCTGCAGCTTTCAAAACGTGCAGGGCATGATTCACTGCTGCATCACTCCTGTTTTATAATTATGTAAGTTCATTAATTTAATTTGAGTTAGCTCAATTCTACAATCACAAGGATGGTTACAGTAATTTCCTCCTGACCTTTGCCAAGAGGTCAAAGAACCTCACATAGTAATTTCTGCTTCTGCAAGGATCAGTATGACCAGCCTTCAAGTTAAATTCTGTCTAAGCCTTTCTCAAGAATGGTCTTCATTTCCACTGTAAAATGCTCCTTACCTGCAGACTTTTTTTTTTTTTTTTTTTTTTGCTCTATAGTGTACATTGGCATCCTTTCCAGACTGGCAGTGTTTGATTTCCCTTGCGTATGTTTTGTTCAGGTTATGTTCATGGCATTCAAATGTGATTTACTATAGTGTATTAAAGTTGCCTTGCTCTTCATGTTTTCCTTTCAATGTCTCTCAATGGTTCCTTCAACAGTTGTATTACAAAGCTGGCTCAATAGCCTAGAAGTGCTAGCCTTGTCTTGCTGTGTATAGCAACACTGGCAGTGTGGCCAGGAGCAGCAGTTTTGCTGAAGGAGGTGTGAGGGGGAAGCCATTCTACAACAGAACCTGTACATATTCAGGCTGTATGACCAAATGAGAATTCATATACTGGGTTTGTTTCTCAGTTATACACAGCCAGGTTCTCTGCTGGTAAGAATGTCACCTTCTTTGTATGCTCTGTAAGGCAGGTTGAGACATCCACAAAGAAGCCTCTTACAACAGCTTCACACCTGCCAGCAGGAGCCATAATGTCAGGAGTGCCTCTGAGGTAATTGTTGCAAGGGACAGAACACAGATATGAATTTGACTCTGTTGTCCTGCACCTTGTGCAGGCATTTACATCTGTAAAAAAGAAGTGTAAAATGTTTGGTTGGTCTGATTTGTTAGCATTTTACACCCATTTTGCACTGATGTAAATGATTTGACAGGACAGTGGAGAATAGCAAATAAAATAATCAGTTTGGTCAATGTTATCTTATGCAATGGAGAATAGCCTCACCATAGTCTCTTTCCTCTGTACTCACACCTGAGCCCTTCTATCCCCAGAGAAGCATTATGGAGGGGCTGCTTGCTATGTTTCGATAGTGCCTAGCTCAATGCTCCTGCAATATAAATATAAACGATTCAAAAGAAGATGGGACAGTGAGTGCCACTGAGGTGGCATTTCTCCTATTTCTTACTCTGGCTCTCTCCTCCCACCCCCGGCCAGGTCCACCAAATCTGAATCCAGATTTGTGAAAGGAAGTGGCACTGTGTTTTGTACAAGGAGCTAGTGTATACAGCATACATGTAGTCATTTTGATCTAGTAACTTGAGTACATCTGAAATGCAAAATTAGACCACCACCATTATATAATGCAATTTTGTAGAGCACCTGTATTTTTTGTATTTTATTGCAGATGAGCATTATGAGTTTGGTTTTGTATTGCTTTAAATTAGGCTGTGCCATTTTACAGGCTGAAATGGTATTGGATGATGGGAAGAAAAGGAAAGAGCTCAAGTTTGCTGCAGCCCTTGAACATGCTTGATCAGACAGAGGGAAAGGAGAGGAGTGGCTCTGAATATAGACTGGAACATCATTGCTTCACAAATACAGAAATTGAAAACTGATAGAAAATGTTAGATGTCTTCTGACTAAGAACTAAACAAATGTTACTTGGTAATAAAAATTAGAATACAACAGCAATCACATCTGATGGTTTTTATTATGATGATTTTCCCATCAGCAACTTATGCAAGAAACATGTAGCCTTGGAAGTTTTCTGAAACTACTTCAGTAATTGAGAGAGATTTTTATAACCATTCCAAAATGTGAGTGAGAATACCACTAGCTCTGTGGCTGCATTGTAGTTCTGTGGCTGCATTGAAGTGCTAGTACTTTGTAAAACTACTCCAAAATTGGAAGATGTATCGACAGTGATACATTTTTGGAATTGCTAATGAACCACTTTGTTTCTCTGAGACCACATAAGATGGCATTATTTCTGGACCAGAACTCATTGCTATTTCTTCACCCTCCTACTATCCCTTGGATGTTAGTGCAGCTCTCCATGTTACTGTCCTTTTACTGTAACTTTTACTCTAGTCCTCTATATGCTCCATTCCTTTTTGGACCATTATTCATCTTTCACTCGCCCACTTTGCCTCTGGCTTCAAGTTCTACCTGACTTCTTTAACTTTCTTCGGTGTCATTTGTCCTATTTTTTTTCATGCTCTGTTTTCATTTTTTTCACTGTATATTAGCTCTTCCCTTGCTCTGTCAAGGTAGGGCATTGGTGGAATGTGGAGAAAATGATTAGAACAGTGCTTATACTAATTCTTCCTTCATTAAGACTCCTCCTTTTATCTCCACATTTACTTTTTCCCCACTGTCCACTATTCCGGCTTCTTCTGGGCATCTTTGTTGCCTACCGAAGATAGAACGCCTCCAATTCTTATACTCTACATTCACCCACCATACCTCCTGACTTCTTTCCCCAGTTCACCTACAACCCATCCTAAGATCTCTCCTTCTCTGACCTTTCTCCTTGTTCATAACATTCTGGCACCAGCCCCAGGTGTTCGCTGTTGTCTTTTGCCCTTCACCTTTAGGGGTGAAATACCACTCCTGGATCCCCATTGTCTTATCCTAGGAGATCAGCTACTTCGTGGCAGTCAGAAGAAGCTCTATTCTACCTCTTTCTATTACTAATAAAGTTGATAGCAAAACACACAAACTCTAAACACAATTAGCTCATGATCTACTAGAAATGACAGGAGTGGAGATGGGTGAGATTCAGAGTTTAATGACTTGGAAAAGACGAAAATCAAGAGGAAAATAAATTGTTTTCCCAAACAAGTAAAAACATTAATCAAATGCAACAGTGGGGCGGCTTCTTAACAAACTGTAGTGTTTACAGAGAAACTATTCAACCTGAATAGTCTGCCCTTAACCAGAAATGTGGGTACTAAGTTAAAGGCTACATCTATACTGTACTCTTATTTCAAAATAAGCTATTCTGGAAGAAATACTCTGAAATAGCTTGTTTTGAAATGGCATGTCTACACTACGGAGAAGCCTCAAAATAATGTGGACCTGCTACCTTCATTTAGACACACGGGAGGCCCTGGGGAGTAATTAGTTTGACTGGTCCTTGGAGGAGCTGTTTCAAAATAGCATCAATGGAGTGTCCTTGCTACTGTTATTTCGGAATAGGTGATGTTCCTTGTGGAATGAGGTTTGCAGAAGTCAGAATAAGTTACCCTTTATTTTGAATTTTTTTTTAAATATTTTGGAATGGCCAGCTAGATGCTTGCATTGTTGGTTTGGAATAATGGTTGTTACTCTGAAATAATGCTGTGTCCTGTCTAACATTGCCTCTCTTAAGAATAGGTTCTAATGTCCATTGTAGTGTATGAGCAATTGCTGACAATAATGGTCACTGCATCTGACCATCTGTGGGCAAATTCATCACTGGAGTAACACTATTGATGTCACCTAGAATTATAGTTAATATCCCTCATGTTCTTAAAAAAGCACTCCAGGAAACAGTGTGCAGTATGTAAGTCACTTGTGGAAAGCTACATTGTATTACATGAACACATTGACTAGCTTTCCACTGCAGAAGCAACTTTTGTAGGATATCTGACTCTCACCAATATATTTTCATTGTTAGATGACTCAGCCTACTTCCAGTTTAAACCTCCCCTATATTTAAAGATGGAATATTTTCTATTTTTCAACTGTGAGGATGGATTCAGGGTGGGGGACAGGAGTCAGGACAAAGGGTTTGGAAGAGGGAGACTCAGTACAGGGTGGAGAGTTCAGGGGCGGGGGCGTTGCCACCAGCTTCTCTCCAGGGGTATGGGGGGGAGGGAGGATGCATGCATCCTGCACACGGGCTTCTCCGTGGGGCTGGCCCAGGTGGAGGGGGCCATGCAGACTGCCTAGTGATCTACTCCTGGGCTGGTCCCAGAGAACGCCGCCCACTGGCTTCTCCTTGGGGGCAGTGGAGCCCATGCAGGCCACCCACTAGTGCTCCCCAGGGTGACTGGGCCCATGCAGGCTGCCCACGGGCTCTCCCTGGAGCTAGCCCAAGGCAGTGAAGTGGCAGCTGCTCCCCAGGGCAAAAGAGTGAAATATATAAAGAAACAGGCTGATAAAAACTTTTAAATAGTGTGAACTTTACAAGCTTTGCAGGCAGTTAAGAGCCCCAGTTTGTAGCTCCTAAAGTGCATTAGGCAGGACATTTCCAAATAATAGAACTGACATATGCTATTCTCCAATTTTACAAGCCAGCACCGCTTTTAAATCCAAGTAATTGTGGTTGTTTATATATATCCCATATAACATTTTGCAGGAATTTATTACATAATAATAATAGAAGCATAGCCCGTGAATTTATCTGGGTCTCTGGTGCCCCAACAGTATGACTATTCCTAGGCCAGGCTCCACCAAAGCTTGCTGCCTGTTGCGCCGTGCATTCCCTTTGTATGTTCCCCCAACCTCACCTGGGCTATGTCTACACTCGCAGCTTCTTGCGTGAGTAATATGCAAATGAGGTTAAGCGTGGACTATTGCTGAGCCTCATTTGCATACCTAATGAGCCACCATTTTTTTCAGAAGAGGCTCTTGCGCAAGAAGGAGCGTCGACACTGCCCATTCTTGCACAAGAAAAACCCTCTTGCACAATGCCGTTACACCTATTACTTTTCAGGAAGAACGGCATTGCGCAAGAGGGTTTTTCTTGCACAAAAAGGGGCAGTGTAGACTTTCCTTGCACAAGAGCTTTTTCTGAAAAAAATGGTGGCTCATTTGGTATGCAAATGAGGCTCAGCAATATTCCATGCTTAGCCTCATTTGCATATTACTCACGCAAGAAGCCACAGGTGTAGACATAGCTCTGCTGTCCCTAGGTGACTTAAAATCCTCCAGGGCGTGCCCTTCCGCTTCCCACCGGCAGCATAGTAGGGCTAGAGCAGTTTCCTGCTGTTTGCTCCCCATGGCTGCTGGCACGTGTGTCCTGGCAGCCAGGGAAAGAGGGGGCAGTGTATTTGCTCCTACAGCTGGAACAGGGAACAGTGTACAGAGCCCACCCCTTTCCTTGGGCCACAGGGACATGCTGGCAGCCAAGAGGAGCGAGCAGCAGGAAGGCACTCTAGCTCTGCTGCACTACTGATGGTGACAACAGGGGCCCCCAGGGCATTTTAAATCACACAGGGATGTCAGGTAGGACTGGGGGAGGGAGCACATGGATGCAGCAGGTGGGCAGCAGTGTCCACAGACATCCCCTAAGAGCCACTGCCAGGGTGAGGTACCCCAGATAGGCGTAGAACCTTCCACCTATAGAGATTGCATCCTCTTCTCCCACACCCCCATCCTGCCCTTGAACTTCTTCCCAGAGCCTGCACTCAAGACACACACACCCTGGGGCAGGTCAGAGACAGCACCCAGACTCCATCTCAGAGCCTGCATTCTTCCCCTTCCTGCATATACATACCTTCCCAGAGCCTGCATGTCGGACCACCACCACCACACAACCATCACAGAGCCCCACCACTCACCCCTCCTGCATCCAAACTCCCAGAACCTGCATCCTCTTCATTCTCCCAACTCTCTGCTCCAGCACAGAGCCTTCACCTGGAACCCAAACTCCCTCCCAGTCAGAGCCCGCATCCCTCTCCCATCCAAACTTCCTTCCAGAGACTTAGACAGGGGAAGGGAAGAGAGTTTAAGAGGGGGAGAGGCACTGGGCATTTTGAACAGCATTTCCCGGCCCCATGCTGTATGAAAGATCAATAGAAAGGACAAGTAAAAATTATTAAAGGGAAAATAATGAAACTTGCTGTGCACAATATGCTGTCAAATGCACAGCTGAAAAAATAGTTGTCTTCTCTCAAGTATAATCTAATTTTACATGGTACTCTTAAAATAGTAGGTATAATGTCAGAAGTGTGGCTTTTATGTTTGTAATATCACTTTCAGTATTCAATAATGTGAAAACTGACAGCATATACAAGCAGCATAATTCTGCTGAAAAATTCCAGCACTGATCTATAGTACAAACCTATATTGGTACCAGGAGACATACCCAGCATTGCTTGGGTCTAGCAGGGCAGGGGCCTGGCAGCGTGGGGAGTTCAAGAGTCAGGGCAGAAGATTGGGTGTGTGTATGTGGAAGTGCTCAAGACAAGGCGTAGGGATACAAGACTCAGGGCAGGAGTGTGATGGGGTATGGTTCAGGGCAAGAGGCTGGGAGATGTAGGGGGCTCAGGATAGGAAGCAGGAGGCTTAGGCCATTGGGCTCAGAGGTCTGGGGGGATTCACTGAGGCTGTCTATGGAAGCAAAGACAACACTGTAGCTTCTGCCCCTACCCCCCAGCTCCTCCTAGAGGTTTTTGGTTGTGGTGTACCTTGGGAGGTTGGGGGTGAAGCTCTGTAGCCCAGCCCCAGCCTCCAGGAGCTCTTCTCTGGGGCAACAGGGCTGCTAAGTGGTGGCTCCATTCTGGTCTGCTGCTGCAGCTGAGGGTCCAGGGAGAAGTTTGGGATAAAAGGCTACTTACCTGGGCCATTTGCTAGCAACATGGAGAGCCACTCTCTTCCTGGTGTGGTTCCCTGTTTTCACTCTGCAGTATATCACTGTCCCTCCTATCAGCCCTCTCCCTTTCTGTGTGTCAGCAGGGTCTGAACCATTGCTTCCAATGCAGCCAGCTGAAAGGGGAAAGGAGTCCTGGGTGTGGGTATGTGAATCCAGTTCAGTCAGTGCTACAGGCCTGATGGATGGTCAACTGTTAGAATTTTGTGTATTGTAACTAATTTGGCTGTTGAAAGGTCACAAATCATGTTAATCTTAAATGTAGGAATTCTAAAATATAACCACCAGTGCTTGCAAGAGAGACACTGTCAATGTAAAGAGTCTCGGATGGACAAGGCTTCCCTTTCTAGACTCAAATGGATTGAAGGGGGGAAGGGAGCTTGAACCAGCAGGTTACATGCCACCAGCTGTAAGACTGGTTCAACTTGTTTACCCTCCCGCTCTAAGGATAGAACTAAAACAGACTCCACAAGGGTCTCTTTATTATTTTAAAATATTATTCCAGTGGAAGGGAATCTTTGGCTAACCTATGTGGTGGACCAAGAGCTGAAATCACTAGGTTTGGCCCAGAGCCAGACCCATCATGGAAGCAGCAGCAGGCAGCTAGCAGGGCGGCTGGCAGGAGCAGTTGGCTGGTTGGTGGGAGCGGCCAATGAGCACAGTGGCTGGTGAGAGTGGCAACAGGTGACCAGTAGGCAGCTGGCAGCCAGCAGGGCAGCTGGCGGGAGCAATAGTGAGTGGAGATAGAGGAGGTTTCTGTGGCACAGCCTCTGCCCGCAGTGGCTCTTACTACATTTAAAATGCAGAGCCATGGAAAGGGTGGCTCCCAGCTCAAGCCAGCTCCTGGAATTACCCCCCATTGTGACTCTGTATTGACTACATGATTAGCTAGATCACAACTCATTTTGTTAAGTTGTGGGTAACAGTTTACGACCATTCGCATTTACAACCAACAATGTCGTAAATGGCGGTGGTGTGTAACTCAGCGGGGTCCGACTTACGAACACACCGAGTTACGACCAACTGCTTGGTCCGTAAACGGTTCCTAAGTCGGACACAGGCTGTACACACAACTTCTGGTGACAGGGAAAGGCAGGGAGGATGCCCAACGGGAGTGGGTCTTTGTTTTTATTAAAAGTCTGCCCTATTGCAGGCAGTTGATCCGTGAATCGGCAGACGTGGGAGCTACAGCAATAGCCGGTGGAGGGTTCCTAGCCCGGTGAGGGGAGGTCCAGAAGCTTTGCCAGCCGCGCTGTCGCTCCGCCGGGGCAGCCGCACGTGCACGAGGGCGGCGGGAGCCGGGCGGATACTGGCGGCTTGTGACCTGCGACGCGGGGGGGGGGGGGCAGCCCCGCAGCAGGAGGCGCGAGCGGGGCCGGCGGGACTTGCCCGTTACCGGCTGCGGGGGCCGGGCAGGCACCTCCCGGCGAGCGCGCGCGACACGAGCTGGCGGGAAGGGGCGGGGCGGGGAGGCAGGACTGCGGGCGGCCAATGGCGCGGCGGGGGCAGGGCCGACGGGGCCGGCGGTTTAGCCCATGCGCGGGGAGAGCCCGGCCCTTTTTGTCTGAGCGGCTGCGGCGTCTTTTCCCCTCGGCAGCTCCCGGCTCGGCAGGAACATGGCGGACCAGGCCCTCTCCTTCGCCAAGGACTTCCTGGCGGGCGGCGTGGCCGCGGCCATCAGCAAAACGGCGGTGGCGCCCATCGAGCGGGTCAAGCTGCTGCTGCAGGTCAGCGGCGCGCGGGAGCCGGGCGGAGGGCGCGTGGCGGGGACCGCGGGGGGGAGGAGCGGCGGGCCTGGCGGTGGCGCGTGACCGCTCTGCCCGCAGCGCGCGCTCCTTAAGGGACGCGGGGAGTTCTGGTCCCGCTCGCGCCCCAGCGCGTCTGTCTCGCGCTGCAGCCGCCGCCACTGGCGTGGCTGCTCGCTCGGCCCAGCTGGTAGCCGGCTCCTAGAAGCGGGCGCAGGTCACGTGAGCAGAGGGCGCGCGGGAGCCTGTTCCGCTATGCGACGCCTTGCGAAGGAGGCGCGTGGAGGCGCTTCCCCCGCGTCACACGCTTCCTTCTACCAATCATGGCCCGCGCTCGCGGGTTGGGCGGGTCTCCCTGGCGTAGAATGACCGTCACGTGGCGGCGAGTGGCGTAGCGCGGGCCGCGGTCTGTGCTCGGCCCTTCATTCGGCGGCGGCCTTCCCAGGCCCCTCCCCCGAACCGTGAGGTCACGTCATCGCCATGGAAACTGCCCCCGGCCCGTTGGGGGCTTCCAACGTCACTGCCCGGCCTGGGGCTCGGCTCTGGGATGCTGGGGCCGGGCCCTTCCGCCGTAGCCCCGCCCCTTGTGCAGGAAGTGTCGGAGCTGCTGGCCTGAGGCCCTGGGAAACGGGCGGTGGAGCCGTTGCACTGGGGGGGGGGGGCTTCCTCTCTTTGGAGTTGGTCACTTACACGGCTCTACTGGTAGAGCTTGGAGCCTCTGACGGGATCCTGACTGGTTTGGCCAAGAAGCTTCAGCTGCCCCCTCCTCCCACTGCTGCGGAGCTCCTGCCCTTTGCCTTGGAGCTGCTTCCTCCAACCTCTGGTAGCTGCCTGCTTGCTGGGCAGGGGAGGGAGAAGAGGTGTCAAAGTGCCCTCCCCCCCCCCCCAATCCTATCTGCTCTGAGCAGAGTGAAGGGCATAACAGGGCTTGGGATGGAGTTTATTGGCTGCCTTTGAGAGTGGTGCAGGGTTAGGGCAGGGATAAGCCTGCCTTAACCCACTGCACCACTAAACAGGAGCCACCGGAGATAAGCAGTGCCCAGCTGGAGCCCACATCCTGAAACCCTGCGCTGTTCATGAACTCCGTCCTGCACCCCAAGTCCCAGCCCTAGCCTCAAGCACCCCGCATCCAAACACCCTCCCAGAGCCTGCACCTAGAAATCCTTCCAGCACCCTGCCCCAGGCCCAGCTCAGAGCCCCTCACCCTCCAAACCCCTTAATCCAAGACCAGAGCCTGCTGCCCTTGTCTGATGAAAGTGAGGGAGGGAGGATGGAGTGAGCAAGGGGCGGGGCCTCAAAAAGGACACGAAGGAGGCGGGGCTAGGGTGTTTGGGTTTGAGGTAGCTCATGGCTTGCACTTAAATTCAAAAAGTGATCTCGTGCTTAAAAAGGTTGGAGACCCCTGACTTACAGTAAATGTCTGGACTAAGGAGTAAATGGAGTGGCACAATCAGCGAGGGGGATGTTGCTCTTGTCTGACTCCTCCACTGGTCAGCCTAGGCAGGTGGCCCATTTGTAATGGTAGGTATGTAACAAATGCTGAACATTCCAGGCCTTCATGCATCCCAAGAAGGAAAGGATGTAGGCATTTTTCTCATGACAGTCAGCTGTTCAGTTTTTCTTTGTAAACAAGGCCCACCCTTTTTAGTTCCTGGGTAGTGTTGACCTGAAGGGACTTCTAAAATTATGTGCAAGCAGAATGCTTGTATTATAATTACACAAATAAATAGAAAGCTTCATGTATATTTACAATTATAACTACTTTTGAAAATGTAAAATTAATTTGTGATGGGTATATGTATGCGTATATAGTTAACTATATATGTATATGTATACCTAACTCTATATGTATACATATACCTAGGTATATGTATATAGCTAAATGATTATTGGGAACAGTTCAAACTTGGTGATTACCTTGATTTCTATTCTAGCATGAATAGATGCTGTCTGTACTCTTAATATTGGTTTCCACATGCAGTGTTTTTGTAAATGTGGTCAAAATAATAAATGGATTTTTTTTTTATAGGTGCAACATGCAAGTAGACAAATTGCTGCTGACAAACAGTACAAGGGTATCATTGATTGTGTAGTCCGTATCCCAAAGGAGCAAGGAATGCTGTCCTTTTGGCGTGGAAACTTGGCTAATGTCATCAGATATTTCCCCACTCAGGCTCTCAATTTTGCTTTCAAGGATAAGTATAAGCAGGTGTTCTTAGGAGGAGTGGACAAGCACACTCAATTTTGGAGGTATTTTGCTGGCAATCTGGCTTCTGGTGGTGCAGCTGGAGCCACTTCTCTCTGCTTTGTCTATCCTTTGGATTTTGCAAGAACCCGTTTGGCTGCTGATGTTGGAAAAGCTGGTGCTGACAGAGAATTCAGAGGTCTTGGGGATTGTCTAGTCAAAATTACCAAGTCTGATGGTCTGCGTGGCTTATATCAAGGATTCAATGTGTCTGTTCAGGGCATCATCATCTATAGAGCTGCCTACTTCGGAATCTATGATACTGCAAAAGGTAATTTATAGGGGTAGCTGGAAGATTGCACAGGCGAAAAAGTAAACTTTCTTAACTCTTGGGTGTTTGTTTGCAATATGAACGTATACACACACAAAGCTGCATTGAACTATATGTAGAATGAGTAGCTTAATCTTTTTTCATTTGCTTAGAGGCGATTCATATCTATCACATTGATACCAGTTATAGTTTCACTTAAACAAATTCATTGTGTTTACGGACTATTAAAGCAAATATTTACTTTAAAGGCTTGGAATATTTTCCCCCCTGCTTTCTGTGAAGTCCCTGGGCAATTGATGTTAATGTTCTTTAATTAAAGTTACAAAACAAAAGCACTTTATCTTTAAATTTCTGAACCTGTATATTGACTATTTTTGGAAGAGAGAACTATGGTCCTGGTGCAACATTTTGTGCAATGCTAGCCTTACAGTACGTGGAGTTGCTCATTATTGTAAAACTGTGAATAACAGGTAACTTTCAAAGTTGGTTGTGTGAGTTGCAGGGAAGGAGGGAGTTTGAACCCAGACACATATGTTTTGGTGTCTTTACTGCAGGCATGCTTCCGGATCCCAGAAACACTCATATTGTGATAAGCTGGATGATTGCACAAACAGTGACTTCTGTGGCAGGTGTTGTCTCTTATCCTTTTGATACAGTGCGGCGCCGAATGATGATGCAGTCAGGACGTAAAACAGGTAAGCTCTTGATATTTATTAATTTAAAACTTTGTTCTGCAGTTTAGCAGTGGTTTGTATAATTACCAGTGCCTTTGACTTGATGCAGATGCAAATACTGGTAATTTAAATTTCTTTTGAACTTTTTTGATAAACTTTTCTTAGAACAAGCTTTAATCCATCAGCGCTCATTTTATATCTTGAATAGCTGGTTGTCTCGGAGTAGTCCATTAGTCGACTACTTGATAAACCTAGGCTTGTTGGGTAGTTGAGTCGACTACTCACATTTCCTCCCTACCCCCAAAAGCCGGTTCTCTCCCTGTACTGTGTCCACAGGGTGGGTGGGGAAGAGGCAGAGGTGCCTAAGTAGTCCCAGGTCATGCCGGTTCCCAGACCTGCCCCCACTGCAGCTCTGTACCTTAAATGTAGTAGGCACCAGGCTGTCTGCACGCCCAGTTCTTACTACATTTAAACTGCAGAGCCGCAGCAGCTCCTTGTTGACTAATTATGTTCTCGTGTAATTATGTACTCGTGTAATCATGTATCGGCTATATGATTAGTCGTTTATTTGCTGCTTAATATCCTTAATTGTCATGATCGTTTTAAATCACAAGACATTAGCTTTTATTCATCTGTTACTTTCTAATATTTACAAAGTAGTTAGGTTCTCAAATTGAGAATACTGTATTTTATGTAAGGCAGTGTTGATCTTTATGGGTACTTTCCCATGTGGCATTACATTTGTCAATTACATCTTTCTTGTCAGTTACTGTCTCAATTAGGCTTTCATAAAATTGAAGCGTTCCCATTATAACATTGTAATTAAGAAAAATAGTGAAGCAAATTGTACTGAAAAACCGTTTTTCTTGTTTCTTCCACAGCTGATATAATGTACTCTGGAACAATTGATTGTTGGAGGAAGATTGCAAGGGATGAGGGAGGAAAAGCTTTTTTCAAAGGTGCATGGTCCAATGTTCTCCGAGGCATGGGTGGTGCTTTTGTGCTTGTGCTGTATGATGAATTCAAGAAAGTAATTTAAAAACAGCCTGACTAGAATTGGAAATCAAGTTGAGCATATCATGTAGAATAACTTTGCTATTATGGACCATTGACCTTCAAGAAATTCCTGTGTTGTATTATTTATCGGGGCCAGATCATGTTGGTAGATGGGAGACTAGAAACTTAAGGAAACTGATCTATTTCAAGATTGACTTTATGACAGACACTGAAATTGACAGTTCAGCATTCTGAATTGTCTATATTAGTGTTGGGATATCAATGGCAGTAGGGCCAGGTCCAAAATGGTTGATTCACAAGCAGTTTGGACAAATCAAGTTTTCTATATCTGCCCTCAGATCAGTCTGTAGTTTCACATCTTATCTTATAGGACCATAAAATTGTTTATTTAACAGCTCATGTCTATTCCACTTGTATTTAAGCACTCTGTACCATTTTGCACAACTGAACATCTAGCAATTGTTTTTTAAATTGGGGCATTCTGCTGTAAAACAATAAACATACTTACTGTGTTGAAACTAATATTTAAGCTTTGACTCTCCTGGGAAAATGTGCGAGCCTCTTTCCATAAAGTTCCAATTTCACTTGATACCTTCATTTGAATCAGTATGTTACAACATAGTACATACCTTGCCCTAAACAGGATTAGGTATGGTAAATGCAAGAAATTGTTGTTGCATTGACCTCATTTTTTAACTTTAAAAATGTGTTATAATACTATATAATCATTCCAGTTTAAATTATTTTTGTGATTTATTTCAAAATACCTGTTTGAGAAGTAGCTATTAATAGACAAAAGCGGCGTGGAGTCCTGTGGCACCTTATAGACTAACTGAAGTGTAGGAGCATAAGCTTTCGTGGGCAAAGACTCACTTCATCAGATGCACACATTAATAGACACACACATTCCCTCAGGAAAAGTTAAAGAAACCCCTATGTCCAACTCAGTTCCTATATTTTTGTGCCCCCTTCTCTTCTTCCTTCCTTCACTCCAGCCCCCGGAAGGAGGTAGTGGATCTCTCTTGAATTAGTTTTAATCAATAAATGCTTAATAGGAAGGTGACATTTAAATTGAGCTTGGATTTCTTTTGGGATATTTGTTGGGGAGGGAGAGGCTTGATATTCAGAATGGTGTAATAGCTCAAGTAAATGAATTAAATTCAACTAGTGCATTCTTAAGGCTGTGTCTATCCCATAGTGGCTTATGGTGTCATACTGCGGCATTCTAGGTGTGCTACCATAATACTCTGGAGCTAGATGCAGCTGGCAATGATAGAAGGGATTTTTCTATTGCTGTAGGAACACCACTTGGAAAAATTCTTCCATCGTTAGCATTGACCTTTGTTCTATTGACCTTACTCCATGACTGCATGGGGCTAGATTGGCATAACTGATTTCATGGGGGTGGGTTTTTCATGCCTCCATGGTACCATAGCAATGTTGCCCTAAATTTAAATGTGGCTCATGCCTCCAGCTTCAGCAGTTGTCTGAACCGGCTGTAAAAATGGGATCATCTTTGGGTTTGGCCGGGAGAGTCTATAAATGGAGACCTAATTTCCTTTGTGGAGTTGTGTATGGCCAATATAAGCAATCTGTGCTTTAATCATTCTCCTATTTCTGTAATAGGTAAGCCCGTATAACACTTTTATAGCTGTTCTGTCTCTGTTAAGCTCTATGGTAGGTGCAACAAAATGTATCCAGGTATTTTATGTAAATCTTGTCCTTCGCATAAGTTTTATCTTTCTTAGTTAATAGCAATAGCTTTTGGGGGAGAGATGGGATTTCTGCATTGATTTTAGTCAATTATACTTATCTATCAAAATTTAAGCCAGTTTGTTGCACAGGTATGACTCAGGGCTTAAGTTACATTTGTAACAAGTGAAAGAGAGCCTGCATAGTCTTTATTATTGGGGATGCGAGTATTTGAGGAGTAAAAGATCTACATTGCTATCGGGTGCCATGTTGAGTTGGCAGCTGTGGAAGACTAATTCAAACCTGGGTAGCATGGAATAATAAAGACAAAGCTGGGAAGTCAAGCTCTTACATTTTATGGTGCACATAAGTCTGGCGTGTGCTTTTTTTGGAGGGGGGGGGGTGTCAAAAAACCCTGCTTTGTGAAATAGAGAACATAGACAAAATAACATTTTTCTCCCCACCTCCCTCTGTTCTAAAATTTTCAACCTCTGTCCCTTCACAAATGGAAAAAATATGCTGGAGCATGATGGGAGGTCTTCTGAAATGTGAGTGCCTCTCCCCTGGGAAAAGATTGAAACCCATCAGTATAACATACTGGGCACCAGACACTTGAGCTACTTGGTCTGTGATTTGGCCACAGTAGGCGTGAGGTTCGCAGACATTTCTCAGAGTTAAAGCTGGATCAGCTACTCCTTGATTTAAAAGTTTTCATGTAATGTAATTTCCTCCCTTAGATACATGGTATGTTTTCCTGTAGCAGACATGGTTAATTATCATACTACTGCCAGCAATTATGTTCACTTTTTGTCTTCAATATAATTTATGCTAATATTTCTTATTAGTTTGTGCAGAATTGGCAGTTCTTGTGGTCTTATTTCTCAGTTGAAGCTGCTGTTTGTTGTCAAGACTGCTTGTTAAAGCAGTAAAATAAACAGGAACCCTCCTAGTTTTTTCCCTCTAGGATCCACTGGGACATGAAGGTAGAGAGAATACAGAAGGTACACTATGTACTTCACACCTCTATCTAGTGAGAGGGGGGCCAAAATCTGCCAATAAAGCGCACACTGTGACTGGTATAGTATTGAAACATTTATATATTTTTATGTATTTAACACATACACACATGAACTGGAGGAGGGAAACCAGTCTTTTTTTCAAGGGCGTGCTGATGGAATTTGTATCCCCTATATCTCTGCTGTAAATTACAGCTTGTGTCATTTTTCATGCTTTTTATGGTTCTCTATCATATTTAGCAACACAACTTTATTTGTGATTAAACAGTGTGGACGCATAGGTTCTAAACAATAAATGAGATATTAAAAACTTGTTTTCTGTATTACTGCAACAACCAGTTTCTATTCAAATGAATAAAACCACAGTTTAAATTCAAAGCATTTAACTGGAACTCCCAAAAGACTGACTGGCACTAACAGATATCGTTTGCATACCCTGAATAATACATTTGAAATTTTCTATGAAAACTATAGATTTGACTGCTATAGGCTGTGTCGTCGTGTCCCGTCCTGTCCCCCCTCCCAGTGGGTGCTATCAGGCTGGTGCACCCCTGGGGAAAGCGACTCCTACTCACCCTCTCAGGGTGGGTCTAGACTGGCAAGATTTTGCGCAAAATCTTGCTGCCTGTCTACACTGGCCGCGAGTATTTGCGCAAGAACACTGACTTTGTACTTTACAAAATCAGTAGTTCTTGCGCAAATACATTGACACTCCTGCTCAGGGATAAGCCCTCTTGCGCAAGTATTCTTGCGCAAGAGGGCCAGTGTAGACAGGCAAGTTAATTTCTCGCGCAAGAAAGCCCGATGGCTAAAATGGCAATCGGAGCTTTCTTGCGCAAGAGAGCGTCTACACTGGCACGGATGCTTTTGCGCAAAAGCATCTGTGCCAGTGTAGACGCTCTCTTGCACAAATACGGAAAAACTTTCCCGTTAAACGTATTTGAGCAAAATCATGCCAGTATAAACATAGCCTCAGCGCTTCCAGTCCATCACAAATGGTTTACTAGTAGTGCTCGTTCTTGGGAGGAGTGGAGGCAGGAAGAGGGGGGACACTCGGGGGAAGAGGTATGGTGGGTGCAGCACTCCACTGGGCTGTAGTCCAGCCCCTTCACTCCCCCTTCTTTGTCAGTCAAGGCTGTCTCCTCTCCAGCCACTGGTGCAGAGCTGCACAGGAAGTGGCCCTAGAGAGTCCAACACTGACTTCTCCAGTTTAGCAGATTCCCTTGTTTAGGACCTGTTGGGTCCCAAAGGTACCAGAACAGGAAGTTACGACCTGTAGACAATTTTTACAAGGCTGGCCTTTAAATGTGTATGTTTAGTACTTTTAATTTTTGTAAATATGTTGGATTGGTTGGTATATAACTTTATTTTTTACGTAAGTGTATGGGTCAACTCAGTTAAATTTAATTGGCATGGGACATGTCTAGGATCTGATTTTTTCAGGGTACATCTCAAGTTTCACTTACAGTAAGTGGATAGCAATACCTCCTACTTCACTGATCTGTTGTAAAGATGAATGAAATTGACATTTGTGCTTGAATCTAAGCGCTGCACATACTGAATGCTAAATTTAAAAAAAAAATGGAACAGCTATTGGTTCAATGAGCAACATCTGTCTTGTACACAAACTATGGTTTATGGGAAAAGACTATCACAATACACATGCACAAGGGATCAAGTTTAGAGTGCACAGGCAACCTTTATTCAGGCAGAATAGTAATAGAGATGTAGCCATGTTAGTCTAGTCTTGCTGAAACAAAAGACAGGACTATGCAGCACTTAAGACTAACAAGATGATTTAGTAGAGGGTGAGCTTTCGTGGGCCAGACCCACTTCCTCAGATGAGATTGTGAAAGAAAATTGGCATGACATGCCAGTTTTCTTCCACAATTTGATCAGGGAAGGCAATGAGTTATTTCCCTGACTGTGTCTCTTGGTGGTGGTCTTGTTTATGCATCCTGGTACTCTGTGTTCTGTGGTGTGCTCTGTGTAAATGGCTCTAGACCACTCGATGGTGTCAGACACCATTGAGCTGCCTCATAAGTCAAGCATGGCGCCGATCAACGCCACATACAGCACCATACTCACACGATCCCGGTGTGAATCTGTAACTTATACCCCTGGGTTCTCAGGGAGTTGGCTAGTGTGGTATATTTCTCCACCTTCTGAGAATGGGCTTCGTGAAAGGCCAGGGGTTGATCTAGTTCAGTGGTTCTCAATTCTCACTGCATCATGACTTCCTTCTGACAAAAAGAAAGTATTACACGACTCCATGGAGGGGGACTGAAGACTGAGCCTGCTTGATCCCAAAGCTGTAACCTTAGCCTTGGGCCATGGGCTTCAAACTTGTTGGGGTCAGGGCTGACACCAGTCTTGGTGACCCTGTTGAAATAGGCTTACATCCCACTTGGGGGTTAAAACCAACAGAGAACCCCAACCTAGTTATTGGGCTTAGCCAAGAGATTGTCAAAGATGTGAAACTTGGAAAAAAATATACAAGTGGAAACTAAGTCAAATTACTACATATATAAAAACTGAACACAAGCATGTAGGAAAAAAATTAGTAAGGCCAAGGCACACAGTAAGATAAAACTAGCTAGAAAATAAAGAGTAACAAGAAATCATTTTAGAAATGTATTAGAAACAAGAGAAATACTAAGCTCGTCTATGCTGGTATTTTACTGCCTTGCAACTTCCTTGCTTAGGGGTGAAAAAAACCTCCCGAGTGCAACAAATTACAGCACTGCTGCCGTGGCTATACTAAGCGTGGACATTGTCTAAGGATAGGGGTAGGTGCTTATGATTACTTATGATGCAAGGAGGACAAAAGCAGAAAATGCAACAATGGTCAAAGTACAGGTTGGGCCTCCTTTGTCCTGCACCATCAGGATGTAACTGGTCCCGAACAAGAGAATTTGCCAGACATGGGGAGGTCTGCCACTGGAACCCAAGCCCATGCAGCTGGTAGGCTGCCTCAGGAAGCACCCTGCTTGACCTTCCCCTCCAAACTGGCTGGGCTGCTTGGCTAGCTGCTGTTGGCTTCCTGAGCAGCACAGACTCTGGTTCCTGCAGGGGGCTGTGGCCCAGCCCCACACGCCCAGGGGCTGCTGCACAGGGCTGGCCCGAGCCATTTGTGCGCTCCAGGTTCCAGGAGCATAGCGCAGACCCCGGGAGTGCGACGCATGTGTGGTGCTGCCCCCAGGCGCCCAGCGCATACGTGGCGCCACCCTGGGCACGCGGAGCATGTGCGGTACTGCCCCTGCCCAGCCCGGCAGCCCCGCGTGGCACCCCTTACAACGGGGTGCCCTGGGCGGGTAGCCTGATTGGCCTGTACCTTGGGCCGGCTCTGCTGCTGCAGGACTCCAGTCCCCAGGTGCCTGAGGGGCTGCTATGTTGGCTCTGGCCCTGCATTTGTGGAGGCTGCCAGCAGGCTCCGCCACCACACTGCTGCAGGGCTTCAATCACAGCCCCCATTCCCAGGGGTTGCTGTGCAGCTTCGGCCCCATTCCAACATGGGCTGCCCAAAGACTCCAGCACCGGCCTTGTGCTGCTGCAGGTTTACACAGCGCTCCGGCCCGCATTCCTAGAAGCTGCTTCAGGGCTCCAATCCTAGTCCCTTGACTTGGGGGGCTGCTGTGGGCCTCTCGCCCTGCGCTCCTGGGGATTATCAGGAGACTCGGCCCCACACTGCTGCTGAGCTGCTAGGGATTCCAAATTACTGAAATGTTTTTTCTGACACATTCCAAGTAATTCACCCATGCAGACACGTAGCATGGAAAAACATCTGTCCAAATTTGACAAAATTATAGGAAACTGAAAACAGGGTCTTAGAAGTGTTAAGTAATATTTGTAGGTGAGAGAAAGGGAGTGAGTGTACAAAATGCACAGCATTGCCATGAGGATTGTAGGTGTTTAACTTGGGGAATCCACATGCTTCATTTTGCTTTTGGTAAGTTATGCGACTTCTTCAACAGTAGTTATTTCTTCAGTTTCATATTTTGTTAGTGGTGGATCCATCCCTTCCTTCTATTGTAGGAAGAAGAAACAATCTCCATTAGTTTCATGCATGAGATTGATTAGAGATTTACCACTTGAGACCCCAGTTTATTCATTTAACAGGTAAGGGTATTTCAAAATTTTTTCTTCCCTTTAATTTTTCTTTCGAATGCCACCTCTTGCAAGGAAAACAACAGTGGGCACACCTCTATTATAGTGCCTATGAACTCAAAGATATAAAGGATGCATCACTTTGATTCCTAAAAGTTTTTACTCAGAGAAAATTCCAGCTACAGTAAAACTCCAATGCTACAGTAAAATGCCAATGCTCTGGCACTCCTGATGGTCTGACACCATCAGGAACCTGGGGCAGCAGGACAATTGGAGCTGCTCTGCGCCTGGCTTCCCCAATTCAGCCGCTGCTGAAACTGACCAGCAGCTGAATTGTGAAAGCCGGGGGCAGAGCAGCTGGGGTGCTGCTGGGTTGGTCCTGCAGCGCTGCACCTCGGGGCTGCAGGACCAACCCGGCAGCACCCCAGCTGCTCTTGGGGATGCCTGGAGCAGAGCAGCCGGATGCTGCCGGGTTGATCTCGCAGCGCCGAGGGGCGGCGCTACAGGACCAACCCAGCAGCACCCCAGATGCTCTGCCCCAGGCGCCCCTATTCAGCCGCTGCTGAAACTGACCAGCGGCTGAGTCCGGGAAGCCCGGGGCAGAGCAGCTCTGCCCAGGCTTCCCGGAGTCAGCCGCTGATCAGTTTCAGCAGCAGCTGACTCAGGGACACCTGGGACAGAGCAGCTGGGGTGCTGCCGGACCCCTCATAGCCCCCCCAGACCCCTCATAGCCCCCCCTTTTGATAGTCCGGCATATCTGATAATCCGGCACCCCCTGGGTCCTAAAGGTGCCGGATTATTAGAAGTTTACTGTAACATGAATGGGAGTTCTGCAGTCCTTATGTAACCCTCACACCTATGTGGTGTGGTTCACTGTCCTATGAAGTGGCACTTAGACCATTTACAGCAAGAGATAACAATGAGAGAGCTCTACAACCTAATCTGAGAGCCAGCTCGTTTTATAGCTCAAGCTGTAGAGAATCCTACACTTAGGGTGTGTCTAGACGACAGGGTTTTTTTGAAAAAAGTGGCCTTTTTTTGAAAAAAAGGCCCCTGCATCTAGACTGCTGCCGCGTTCTTTCGAAAATAAATCGAAAGAACGCAGCAGTTTTTTCAACCACGGAAAACCTCATTTTACAAGGAAGAATGCCTTTTTTCAAAAGTGCTCTTTCGAAAAAAGGCACTATATAATGCAAACTGTGCTTTTTCAAAAGAGAGTATCCAGACTGCCTGGGTGCTCTCTTTCGAAAAAGCAGCTTGCTTTTTCGAAAGTACTGGGTGTAGTCTAGATGCTCTTTTTCGAAAGAGGCTTTTTCAAAAAAGCCTCTTTTGAAAAAGCCTCTTTCAAAAGAGGCTTGCAGTCTAAACATAGCCTGAGCTCCTGAGATCCCAGGTTTTGTGCGGTCTGCAGGCAGTAACACTTAAGCATATTAAGACTAATAAAGAAGCAATTCAGCAGTGCTATCAAAAGAATTATCTTTATGCTTTGGCCTTACTCACTTGACAGTGGCTAGACTGAAACAACATTTTACCAACACAAAATGCTGCACAATTTCAAACTCTCTTAAGGTATATGTACACTGCAGGACAAAGTCTAGTTAAGCTATGTTAATTGCGTAGCTGAAGTAGAAATAGCTTAACTGTACTTTTGACATTGTATACACAGCAGGAAGTCGAAGGAAAAACACTCTTACTTTGACTTCCCTTACTCCTTGTGAAGTGAGGGTTATAGAAGTTGGAGTGTTTGAAATTATTTCAAAATAATGGGCTTGCTGTGTAGACTCACACTGTTATTTCAGAATAACATGAGTTATTTCAAAATAAGCGTGAAGTATAGACATAGCCACAGTGTTTATAAATGGAAATGCAAACCTTGACTTTTTGTGTCAGACTTTTCAGACTGATAGATCTTTACAATCAACACATTTTATATATGAAAAATATACCTTTATATTTTTATCAAATACCTGAAGTTCGTAAAATTTGTTTTTTGGTTGTGGAACTGGAGGAAACATTTTTTTCAAATTGCAGCACCTTTGTGAACAAGAAGAAATAGTGTAAAAAAAAAGATGGATACAGGACATGGACAAACATTTTCTGTTCTCTTACATGTTTGATACATTTCTTATTCTCCTTTTTCAAGATACAAAGAATCAGTGGAGTAACATACATTAATTTTTTAGAATTAGATAACTTCTGTTCCCTCGTGACTAGTTTTAAAAAATAAAGTCACTTATACCATTGAAACAGGAACTTGATTAGAATAAAGAAACCATAATGTCTGATTCTCCAGTGCCATAAAAGTTGGGAAATCAGTCATGCCATTGCAATGTAAATGTAAAATGCTGCTAAATAGGAATGACTGCAATTTACATTATTTTACATTAGTGTAAATAACCACACAAGGCACAGGAAAATGAAGAATTAGGTCCCTTATTAAAGCTCGTCTGTTCCACTTTTAAACCTTCCCAAAATTTGCTTCAGTGCCATTCCACTGATCTAGCTTCTTGCTACAGTGTTAAAGAAATAGTACAAATAATATTTGACAGGAGTTAGATAGTCAAATGTAGTTAAAGACGTGTTATTGATTTCACTACTCCAAGAGTTTACTTATATAAATTAGACTGCAAGTTTTTTGGGACATAAAACGTTCAAAAAGACAATCTTTCTATGTAACTGCTCCAAAAACTGTTACAAGAACATATTAAATTGAAAAGTCAAGCACTCCGAGGTTAGGAAATGCCGGAATTTTGCCTGAACAAATGTAGTTCTGTCTTCTTGTGTTCCATGCATTACAATATAGTCTTTAATTACATAATCTGATATTATGTTGCAGAACTCCAGGTTCATGAAATTCACAGGATAAAGCTGCTTAGGTTTATACAGTGAAATTAGTCTATTATCTGTAGGTTCCCTTGATCATTTGTTGCAGAATTTGGTAAGTACAGTAAACTTCTGATAATCCGGCACCTTTAGGACCCAGGGGGTGCCGGATTATCAAATATGCCGGACTATCAGAAGGGGGGGCTATGAGGGGTCTGGAGTGGGGTGGGAGGGGATGCCACCCCAGACCCCTCATAGCCCCCCGTTATGATAGTCCGGCTCTGCCCCAGGCATCCCTGATTCAGCTGCTGCTGGTCAGTTTCAGCAGCAGCTGAATCGGGGATGCCTGCAATAGAGCAGCTGGGGTGCTGCCAGGTTGGTCCCGCAGCGCTGAGGGGCGGCGCTACGGCACCAACCCAGCAGCACTCCAGCTGCTCTTGGGGACGCCTGCAATAGAGCAGCTGGGGTACTGCCGGGTTGGTCCCGCAGCGCCGAAGGGCGGCGCTACAAGACCAACCCCGCAGCACCCCAGCTGCTCTGCCCCAGGCGTCGGGATTCAGCCGCTGATGAAACTGACCAGCGCCTGTCAGTTTGCTCTGCCCCAGGCGTCCCCAAGAGCAGCTGGGGTACTGCCAGGTTGGTCCCGCAGCCCCGAGGGGCAGCGCTACGAGACCAACCCGGCAGCACCCCAGCTGCTCTGCTCCGGGCTTCCACGATTCAGCTGCTGGTCAGTTTCAGCAGCAGCTGAATGGGGGAAGCCTGTCTGGCTGCACCAGCACTTCCGGGTTCCTGATGGTGCCGGACCATCAGGAGTCCTGGAGCATTGGATGCCGGACTGATGGAGTTTTACTGTATGCAGTAAATGAGGCAGGACTCACAGGAAGAGAAATGGTGGTCTCCCGATTGAGGCAACAGAATGATGCCCTGGAGAAGTGAATACTACCCCTGACTCTACCAGAGTTCATAAGAATTCCTGTGCTCACTTAAATCAAACTCTCCACATGCGGTCACTAAGGGTATGTCTACACAGCAGTGTTATGTTAGAATAACTGATGTTATTCCAAAATAACATAGTCCACGTCTACACACAAGCAGTTATTTTGACATAATTTCAAAATAATGTCCAGCCAGAGGACTTGTTACTCTGACTCCTGTAATCCTCATTGTACGAGGAGTAAGGGAAGTCTGAGGAAGAGTGGTCTTTCTCGGACTTTGTGCTATATAGACATCGCCAAAAGCCGAAATACGCTATTTCAACTTCAGCTACGCAATTGACATAGCTCGCGTTGTGTATCTTATTTCAGATTTAGCCCTGCTGTGGAGATGTGCCCTAACTGTGTATTCCACTTTAAGAGTTCCTGGATTGAAATCCTTGGTCTGATATTCAGAAGCACTGAGTGCTTACAACTGCAACCAAAGTCCATGAAAGCTACACTTTAAACACAAGGGCTATGTCTACACTGGGCCACTTATTCCGGAAACGCAGGCGCTTTTCTGGAATAACTTGCCAGCTGTCTACACTGGCCGCTTGCTTTTCCGTAAAAGCAATGACGATCTACTGTAAAATTGTCAGTGTTTTTCCGGAAAAACTATTTTGCTCCCATTCGGGCAAAAGTCCTTTTCTGGAAAAACTATTCCAGAAAGGGGCCAGCGTAGACAGCACATTAGTCTTTTCCGCAAAAAAGCCCCGATCGCGAAAATGATGATCGGGGCTTTTTTCCAGAAAAGCGCTTCTACATTGGCCATGGACGCTTTTCCGGAAAAAGTGCTTTTCCGGAAAAGCATCCTGCCAATGTAGACGCGCTTTTTCCGGAAATACTTATAACGGAAAACTGTTCCGTTTTAAGCATTTCTGGAAAAGGGTGCCAGTGTAGACGTAGCCAAGAAGTTCTATTTAACTCTGAGTTCTCTAAAAAATATTTGGTCCCAGTAGACTCAGATTGGACATCCAAAATTAGTGGTTAGTTGACCTTAATCTCTCAGTGCCTCTTCTTCCCATCTGTAAAATGGGAATAATATAGCCCCTTTAATCTCACAGGAGTATTGTGAAAATAAATGCATTAATGTTTGTGAAGCATTCTAATGAAGATGATATGGTAATGTGTACCATAGAAAAGCCTATTAAGATACCATCAGTTCTGTCCGCACCACAGGATTAGAATATAGTGCAGTAAAAAAGGCTTTGGGCCACAGACTGAATAATAACAAACTACTGACTATTTGTTCATTAAATGCACACCATTCTGTGCACTGAATGAGACAGCGGTTTTGTGGAAAAAATAGTATGTGATCATGTAATTAAAGACTGTGTCATAATGTATGTGCAGAAGGGAGATAAATGAAGGTATCACAAATTGCTATTTCCTATTTTATGAGTGTTTGACTTTGCATTAATGTGATTTAACAGTTTTTTGTGTTCAATTGCCTAGATTTTTTTTCAAAAGCCAGTAAAAAAAAATCGAAATTCCATCATGTGGCATCATATTGATCTTCATGGTTGTCAGCAGGGTTGGAACCTTTAAACCTCCACCATATAGACCTGCCATTTCAGTTCATGGATAAGTGATAACAGTAGTTATCCCCAGTGGACCAACAGTAGAGGGAGATAGGATACTTTGCCAATGAGGTTCACAGAGTTTCCTGACTGCAAAGGAATGGTAAGACTCAGGGAATTTGGGTTCCATTTCAGACTCTGAATGAGGATGCTTTAGTGCATGCGTTCCCAAACTGGGAGGCATGCCCATCTGGGGGCGGGGAGGGGGAGGGGCGTGAAGAAATTCCGGGGGGGGGGGGTGCAAGGCAACCCAGCCACACACACACCCATCAATCCCACCCCAAGTTTTGCTGCTATTTTTTTGGGGGGGGGGGGGAGCGTGAGGGTTTCTCAAAAATCAAAAAGGAGGCGTGATGCCAAAAAGTTTGGAAACCACTGCTTTAGTGGGTACAGACTCTTCTGCCCATCCCCAAGAGTTTTACATCTTTTCCCTCAAATCTATCTCTCTGAGGCTATGACTACACTTGCAGTCTATAGGCGAAATAAGCTATGCAATTTCCGCTATGCAAATTGCATGTTATTTTGAGTTTATTTCGAAATAAAGTGCTATTTCAAGTCATCCCTTAACCCTCATGAAATGAGGATTACCAGGATGCCAAAATAGCGCGCCCGTTCTTTCAAAAAATATTTTGAAATAACGGGTGGTTTGTGAAGATGAGGGTGAGCTATTTTGGGATACCTGTGGTATCCCAAAATAGCACTGCAGTGTAGACATACCTTGACAGTACTGGCTCTAACCCTCCACTGGCTACTCATTCCAGTCCCATTCTCTATCCCTATCCCAGTCTCCTTGTTCAGTCAAAGCTCAGTCTTCTCCAGCTCCCAGTCCCCTTGCTCAGCCATTGCCAGTCCATCCTTTCTTCATGCTCTAGTCCCTTGTTCCCAGTTGTCTCACTCAGTCCATCCCAGTTCCCACCCTCACTCCCAGTATGTCTCCTTGGGCCCCTCATCCAATCTCAGTGTTTTCCAGCTGTTTGTCCTAGTCTCATTGCCCTGTTAGTCCCAGTTTCCCCTCACCCATACTCCACCTGTCTTTCCCAGATTTCTCTCTTTGGCCACCAGGCCCAGTTTTTGCCCTGAAACCCTATTTGTTCCCCCAGACCTCTCATGCAGGGATTTACACTGGGTTCTTGATCCCTCTACATTTGAATCAGACTATTCCCTCCTCCATGTTGCCAGAGTGCTAGTGGGGGGGTCACTGAAGACGGAGGGACAGGGTTCCTGATCCCATTTCTGGTGTTTAGCCCCACCTCAGTCCGGAGCAGCCATTGAATCCTAATCTTGATCTGGAGCATGCTCCAGTCACTCTTTGGGGATAATGCATGGGCAATTCGGTCAGCATGAGGAGCTGTGAGAGGCTCAAGCATGCAGGGGACCGTAAATTCTTTAGAGATTTCAGCTGCTAAGCTCTGGCAAGACCTGACTGAGCATGTGCAAACCTACATTATTCAAGGGCTTATAACTTGGTCAGATTTTTTCAATTTTCACAGAAACAGCACAAGACACAACCCTGGCATAAAGGGTTTGTGTCTGCCAAATTTCAAATCCATGCTCCAAAGCATGGCTATATCAGCATTAGAGCTATCCAAGAAAATGTCATTGATTTTTTTTACAATGCGCAAATTAGCATATATTTCCTAGCCTAATTCTCTGAAATGACTGACTGTTTTTGGCTGACATTAAAAAGGAAGAAAATGAGTTAGTTAATTGACCATACTGCAGACTCCCAGCATGGAAAACTTCCAAACAAATGGTTTGGCAAAGTTATAAACAACTGAAAACAGGATTCTTAGCATGACAAATGGTGGGCAACCTTAATAAAAAGTGGTGGTACCAGTTCCCTCAAATATATTATATTATATTATATTATATTATATTATATTATATTATATTATATTATATTATATTATATTATATTATATTATATATAAATATCATCCTGCAAAAATAATCAGGCAAAATTTAGACATGTAAAGTGGTTCTGCAGGGTGGGATATATACATGTTTCACAAAAAGATTTACCTTTTGCATAGAAAAAATATAAGCAGTGCCACTAGGATTGTTCCAATTGCTATGAGAAGTAAAACAATTGGGTACATAAGGGCTGCACCATCTGTGTTACCTTAAAGAAAGATAGTCACAAAGATTATACATGTTTAGCACAGTAAAGATGAACACAGGTGACAAAGTCAAATCTCTGCTTAGATTACTCATAGCAATCAATGGCAGTATGAAAAGCCTTCTTGTGAAATCTGAACTACCTTGGTGAGTAAAGGACTAAGGAGCAGATAGAATATATAAATCCAACAACAGAAGCATAGATCAGTCAGGGCCATAGAGCTCAGGAGTTTATGAGGACTCCATCAGTAGACAAAGGGAGAAAAGTAATAAAGGAAATTCTCAACATCCTTACCAAAGTCAATGGGCTCACTCCATTCCCCCCATTTTTTGCTTATGAGACAAGCATCTCCCTTGGCTCTGATTTTCAAGGAGTATTTTTTTTTCACATTGTAATTCTCAAATGTGAAACTTGTTCCTTGTGCCTAAAAACAATGCTATTATTATTATTATTCATTACTTTTATTTTCATAGTGCCTAAGAACCAGGCAAGAATGCCACCCCACTGTGCTAGACACTGTACAACAAAGAATTAGACTAACTACTCTTTTTCATTGTACATGTAGAGTTGCTAACATGCAATGTTTTCATTTGTTGATCCAAGTTTACAAAGGGTGCATCTACACAGCAGCATTATTTCAGAATAAGTGACATTATTTCGAAATAACACAGTGCCTGTGTCTACACTGGCATGAATTTCTGGAACTGCTTAAAACGGAATACGATTCCGTTTTCAGTTTTTCCGGAAAAGGAGCGTCTACATTGGCAGGCTGCTTTTCCGGAAAAGCTCTTTTTCCGGAAAAGCGTCTGTGGCCAATGTAGACGCGCTTTTCCGGAAAAGAGCCCCGATCGCCATTTTCGCGATCGTGGCTTTTTTCCGGAAAAGACTACTGGGCTGACTACACTGGCCCTTTTCCGGAACAGTGTTCTGGAATAAGGACTTATGCCCGAGCAGGAGCAGAATAGTTTTTCCGGAATAGCGGCTGATTTTGTACAGTAGAGCGTCGTTGCTTTTCCGGAAATTCAAGGGCCCGTGTAGACAGCTCGCAGCTTATTCTGGAAAAGCGGCTGATTTTCCGGAATAAGTGGCCCAGTGTAGACACAGCCTGCATGTCTACACAGCAAGCCATTATTTCGACATAATGTCTAGATGGACAATTTCTTACTCCAACTCCTGTAACCCTCATTTCATGAAGTGTAAGGGAAGTCAAAGGAAGAGTGTTCTTCCTTCGACTCTCTGCTGTATAGATAGCTCCAAAAGCCAAATTGAGCTATTTTGACTTCAGCTGCACAGTTGATGTACCTGAACATGTGTAGCTTAATTTCACTTTTGCCCTGCAATGTAGATGTGCCCCAACCATATATTTGTGCCTACCTATGAAAGCAGAATATGGTTGACACACACTGTACCTCAAAATGGAATTCCGAAACCCTCATATTCATCATGCATATACGGTTGTGGTATGAATAGGTAAGATATCTCGTGAAAGGGCATGATTGACAGAAACTCATTGTTCTTTCCAAACATGTATAATATTACTGTATATGAAGTTATGAGATTTTGTTGTATGGTTGTTACTAAGATTATCAAATGATAACATATTAATTAATTGTGTAATTTAAAAATTAATTACAATCATGCTGTTAATAACAGAATACCTATTGTGCCACTGCCTGCTAGTATAACATAATTCTACTGCCCAGTCCTTTCCATTTAAGAACTGCTTAAATTTTGTCAGAGGAAGTTCAAGCTGCCTTACTGAGATCGCCAGGTAATCTGAATTGTCCCTGCAAATTTTTATGGAAGAATTTAAGCAAAATCTATGCAAGGACCTATTATACTGCTCCTGGAAGGACTTTTTGAAAATCTTTGCAAAACTAGGATAAGCCCATATGTTGGTATGGAAAGAGAATTGTTACCGTATGAGGCTCATTTTTGTTTTCCTCGGGGTTGGCCTGCAAAAGAAAGAAAAATATTTATTATTATTTTTTTTGTTACCCTGTAATAATGTCTTTCTTCCTTTTTTTTCCTTTTGGATAATTTACGTGCTTGCTTGTTTCAGAAGAAGGTGCAAATAGAATTTACAAAGCCTATATTATGGAATAAATGGCCTTTTATCATATACAGATTTCTTTGGTTGTAATCAGTGTCTGGCAAACCTGGAGTGTCTGCTCTAATAACTCCCCTTTGATGGGTTTCTTATTCAATGTTTGGGCTTCTTGCATTTTTCGTTTCCCTTCTTTGACTAAGCAATTGCATGATGCTGGTGCTGATTAAAGTCTTCCTCTTCCCCGCTTGCCCTGTTTGTGACATCACAAAGGAAGCAGAGGCAGAGGCTGAAACTAAGGCTGGTTCCTTGGGTGCATAAGTGGCTAATCTTGTTTGACTTTCGTTCTCTCTTCTATGATTTTATTTTGGGTCTCTGTTTGCAAGGAAACCATTATGGTCAGACAATCATAAGGCCAGTACTATACTAGAGGGGAAAGTCAACCTAAGATATGCAACTCCAGCTACAAGAATATCATGGATGGAGTCAATGCACCTTAGGTCAAATTTCTGCAGCATCCCCACTGTGGAAGGTTGATGGGAGAAACTCTCCCATAGACTTCTCTTACTCCTCAAAATGCAGTGAAGAACCAGGATTAACGAGAGTGCCATCAGTGGCTGATTTAGTGCAGGGCTACTCAACACGTGGCCCGCGGCGCATGTGGCCCGCAGGCTGTTTGTTTGTGGCCCGTGGGGCAATTTGGGTTTACACAGGGCTCAACACGTGGCCCACGGGGGGGGGAGATCCTTTGAACATGGCCTCCACAACGGTGAGCCGTCTCCCAGGCGGGGTGAGCATTGAAAGATGCAAGCAGACAGACTGGCTGGAACAGACAGGTATAGGTTGTCGGCATTTCTAGTCCCCAGGGAGGAGGTGCTGGGAGTGCAGGGGCATTTGTGTTCATTCTTGTCAATGTGAAAGAAGCTATTTGCATATATATTTATATATTTATGTATAAGCATCCACACTTGAATTGTAGCCCTTGGCATGTGCATTGTGTCCCCCAGGGCTTCCAAAGTTGAGTAGCCCTGATTTAGTGAGTTCTTACTAGACCTGTTAAATCAAAGCCTGGGAGATTGATCTTTGGGGTGTTGATCTCTGAGGATGTGGAAAGAAGCCCTTTCTAGAATCAGTTATACTGAAGTGTAGCATAACAAAACATGTCTTGTTTAGGTTTCTAGGATGCCATCATGTGGTCATCTTATTCCATTATTTCAAAGACAAAGTAACTTAAATCTGTTCATCCTTGTGCTGGAAAACAGCAACCTGAGATCCTTTTATATAACTTTGGAAAGGCCCAGTCATTACACCAATGGGATATTTATCTACACTGAGAAAACAAGAGCGATCTATCTGTATTGCTCAGGGTATGAAAATCCTGCACATTGAAGTTCTGTGATTAGTTTGACCTAAACCCTAATGCAAAATAGACATCACCTCTCAGAGAGGTAACAACTACAGTGATAGAAAATCCCCATCAGTTGCTGTAGGAAGCATCCTCACTATTGCAGCTCCATAGCCGTGCTGCTGTTGTGTCTATAATGTAGACATCCACAAGCCCTTTATATTTAAACTGTTACCTTCAGGCATCTTTGATTTTCTTCTTTCAGTCTAAGATCCCTAATTCCATAATTGACATTACTGGTTTAGCTTTTACTGACTGGCTTTATTGTTTAAAAGAGGTTCCCACCCCAGTAAGCAACTTCAGTCCTGAGCTATTCCCATTGAATCAATGACAGCTATACTTCCTCTCCCCAGGGCTGAGTTTGGTCTTAAGAATGTTGTATCTCAGCCTTGATTTCAACTTGCTCCTAGTCCCAGCTTGCTGCTACAACCCAGTGCATAACATCACACCAGTTCAACAGAGAAAGCTGTTTGGTTAATTATCACAAATCCCTGTCTGTTGGAACAAACTCTTACAATCAATTTATTTCAAATAATATATGGAGATATACCATCTCCTAGAACTGGAAGGGACCTTGAGAGGTCACCAAGTCCAGTCCCCTGCCCTCACAGCAGGGCCAAGACAGATTTGCCCCAGATTCCTAAATGGCCCTCTTTAGGATTGAATTCATAACTTTGGGTTTAAGCAGGTGAATGCTCAAACCACTAAGCTATCCCTCCCCCCAAGTGGAATAAAATTATAGTCATTACAAAGAGCTACTGCACAAGAATGTTAACTGAGCAAAGGGAAGAATTGCAAATGTCAAAGCTTGTCTATACCACGGCCTTTATAATGGAAACACATAGACACTCTTGAGTGTAATTGGTTCCCTGTACCTACAACATAATATGAAATCACACACAAAAGTCCTGTGCTAAGGAGGCATTAAGTTCAGAAAGCAAAGCACTCAAAAGTTAGCGAACATAAGAATAAAATTCTCCTTGCAAACTTAGTTTGTCTCCTTTCTAGTATGCATTATGGTACAGTCTTTAATTACTCAGCACCACAAGACCAGCACTGGAAAGGGCATGGACACTTTACCAGTGAGTTTCACAGATAGTTGCTGAAAGCAGAACAACGTTGAGACTCTGGGATCATGGGTTTCACTGCAAGCTCTGGAGGGGAGTCTCAGAAAGGACAAAGACTTTTCTGACCATTCCCCACAAGCTCACCCCATTCTGTCCTTCCCCCTCCAACCTCTGCCAGTCCTGTAGAGCCGACAACTGGCTGCTTATCCCCATCCAATTCTCCTCACTTAGTCAGTTCCAGTCTCCACTTTCAGACTTCTGATCATAATCCCAGGCACCCGTTGCTCAATAGGCCCTAATCTCACCCATCCAACCTTCCATTCTGAGTCTCCCCCATACCCAGTCCTAGTTCCCTGCCCTGCTCCCAGACTCTGCCATCTCCCTGCTCAACTGTTTCCAGTTGCTTGTCCTGACTTCCTGATCTGTCAGTCTCTCTCTGCAGCCTTTAGTCACAGCCCCACCTTCCACACTCACGTTTCCTATCCCTAATGGTTCTTCATTCCGCCCTTGTCTCACATGGTTCCTTGTCCCATTCTCTTTTGCCCCACTGGTCCCAGTTCTCCCCCTGCTCTCCGACTCATTGTCAGATCTGTCTCTTCTTCCCTACAACCTCCTTCTCTCTGATGCATTTGTTCCTAGTTGCCATCTCCTTACCCTGACAGTTCCAATCTCTTTCCACGCAATCTCATTCCCCCTCCTATTCTCTTTCCCTCACCTGTTTCCCTCACTGATTCTGAAACCAACTCTCCTTGCAAATCCCAGCTCCACCTTTCCTGGCTCCTTGTTCCAATCTACATTGCCACCAGGCCTTCCCTATAATACAGTTGCATCAGATGGCTTCCTCCTCCACACTGCCAGAGCTCTAGTGGGGATACATTGAGAGCATAGAAAAGTCCAGCTGTTAGTTCTAGTATTGAGTCCCACCTTGCCAGCACCTATTGAGAGCAGCCATAACCTTGCAGCCCTGGCCTGGACCATGCTCAGCAGCTCTGTGGGGACAGCACACTTGCAAAGTCTACTCAAAATTAAGAGCTGTGAGAGGGTCAAGTATGCTCAGTGAGTCTCTACTCAGAATGTACAAACTGATTTTTTTCCAAAGACTTCCCATCTGGTTATATCTGTGCAAATTTTCACTTGGATGATAAAAGGCACATCCCTGACAAAAACTTTATTTTTCTCTAATCTTCTTATTGAAATTTGTTGGACCATTTTGGCTAATAATGTATAGAACATTTCAACCCAAATAGTTATAAAGTTTGGCAAAGTTAGTAGTAACCAAAAGCAAGGTCTTAGACTGGGAATGCCGGGCAATCTTAATGATAGCTGGTACTGCACTATCAGCCTTGCCTGTAATGTTGTATGGGTCATCTTTACACTTCAAAAAGGCATATTTTGAGGTGGGGATGAGTTAAATTAGTGTATCAGTAGTATGGAAACATACGCTCTTAGGGTATGCCTACACTAGCCCCCTAGTTCGAACTAGGAGGCTAAGGTAGGCATTCGAAGTTGCAAATCAAGCCCAGGATTTAAATATCCCATGCTTGATTTGCATCTTCCCGGCTGGTTGCCATTTTTGAAATGTACAAGTCCAGACTAACTACCCACGTCTACACGTGGCAGGGACCCAGTATTTCGAAATAGCAAAAAATATTTTGAAATAGCATGTCAACACTGAGTGAACCCTGAACCGAAGTTAAGGCTGGCTGGAACCAGTGCCAGCAAGGCATCAGGTTAGGACTTAGTGTGTGGGGCTGCTGCCTGAGGCTAACTGAGCTCTGTGCTTAAAGGGACCCTACCCACACCCCAGACAGACAGTTCTCAGTTTTCCCTGCTTGATTGTCTACCTTGATGAGGGACAGCAAAGCAGTCTTGTCTTGGTCTGCCCTGAGTGCCCACACTCGGGACACCATAGCACTCGGCCACATGGAGCCAGAGCTGCCCCTGGGTATGCTGGTGCATCTCATGGGGTTGTTGCCATCAGCCCGGCTGCACTTGCTGCAGGCTGCCATCTGGGGGGGCCTATCAGTGGGCTGTCAGGATCCAGGAGGCCCTGCGGGAGAGCTTCCATCCCAAGGAGTCTGCAGAGCCACCCCGGTCCTCCCCATCGGGGGCTCGTGCCCCATTCCTCCCTGACATCTTTCCACTTACCCCTCCCTAAGCCCCCTTCCTGATGTCAAACAAAAGACACATATGTTCAAAAATAGAAACCTGGTTTATTGAACAAAACTGGGGGGAGGTATGAATCTCTGAGGAGACTAGGAAAAGGAGGTGGGAGAGGGATGGAGAGAGGGTGGGAGAGAGGAAACCTAGTAGGAGGGAGCTGGAAGGGAGAAGCAAGGGGAAGGAGTGGGAGGGGAAGCTCATGGCCCAGGATTGGGGGTCTCACCAGACCAACTTGATTTTCATGCAAACCTGCTCCTGGGTTCGCATGTGGCCTTTAGTGGCCAGGCTGGCAGCTATCCTGCCATAGATGGCCACATTCCTCCGTCTAGTGCAGAGATCATGGACATTGGGGGCATCCCCCCCAAACCTGAATAAGGTCCATGATCTGCACCCTGGACCAGGAAGGTGCCCAGCTTCTCCAGCCCCTGTCAGGCTCCTGGGAGCTGGCAGCTGCTCCTGGGGAGCAGTAGAGAGCTGGCTGCCAGTGGCTTGCTGGCTCATGTTTTGGGGCCACTGGGTTAGGGGCCCTGGTGGCCACCGCTGGCTCTGGGCTGGCAGGCTTGGAGCTGGCACAGGCACTGTGGCCAGGGTCTACCCCTTTAATGGCTCCGGGGCAGGGGAAGAGGAGAGTAAGTTTTCCTGGTTGTGCCCAGACTGGCCACCAGGGCTCCCTGGGAAGGTCTGGAGGCCCCCCATTTCCAATTAAGTGTCTATACAGCACTTAATTTGAAATAGCTATTTCAAATTTGGCATTACTCCTTGTAGAATGAGGTTTACCAAATTCGAATTTAGCGCTCTGCTATTTTGAATTAAATTCGAAATAGTGGTTTGCATGTATAGACGCTATTGAAGTTAATTCGAAATAAGGGCTGTTATTTCGAATTTACTTTGCAGTATAGACATACCCTAAGACTTTAACAGGGTTCAAAAAAGAGCTAGATAGATTCATAGAGGTTAAGTCTATCAATGGTTCTTAGCCAGGACAGGTAGGAATGGTGTCTCTAGCCTCTGTTTATCTGGAAATGGATTACAGAGGAGGGATCATGTGAGGATTACCTATTGTGTTCCCTCCCTCTCAGGAATCTTTGTATTGGCTACTGTTGCCAGACAGGATACTGGGCTAGAGGGACCATTGGTCTTTCCCAGTATGGCCGTTCTTATGTTCTTAGTTTCTTAAGTCAGTCATGTGGGCAAGGTTAGGAAATAAGGCAATGAACTATGCTACATGCAGGAATGCCTGGAACTAAAAAGGATTCATGTCAGACAAGGAAGAAGAGGAGATAGTAGTATAAGAGTGGGTTGTGATGTGTATCAGTTATAGGTTGATAAACAGAAAATATGTATTTGGGGTGAGAGTCATTGAAAAAATTACACTTACGTTAGTTTTCTTATTTCGAATGTCAATTTCATACTCAAAACATTGATCTATATCTCTTTCTTCATGGCTTAACTGGGGCCGTTTCCATTGCACGATACACCGTGGCTGGTCTTCAGAACAGTTTACGGTGATATTGACTGGAGGAGTTAACTTTTCTAGAAGAAAATCATCAGTATTACATTTGATAAAAAATCAGCTTTTGATAAAGAATCTGCTTCCATTTGGAATTCAACCTTTGCAACTGTAACAGTTAGAAACAGCTTGAACAAATGGAAGAAAAAAAGCTTTGTTCTGGAGCATAGCTCTGAAACAAATACAGGCCCTTCTCCCAGTGAAAATGGTCCATGCCACTTGTAGTATAAATAAGAATTAAACAGAATAACATTTTTTCCTTACCAATTTCATAGAGTTTGATGAACTCATCATAAAACTGAATCTCCAATTCATTGCTGTCCCCCTTCACCAGGAAGTAAACTGGATCCTTAATTATTGTCACATTTTGGAAACTGCATGAGATATGTCTTCCAAGCGCATCTTTTATGTAATGTGGACACTTTAGTGCATCTTTTTCACTGTAAATACCAAAATGTTTCAGTTAAACATAAAAAATGGCATCTGTCAAATTTGAATACAAAACTTCCTTCAGACAGTAAAAATTATTTACCTTGGGTACTGCAATGAAAGACAATATTGGGTATTGATTGGAGCTTTTCTGCCAGCATCCCAAGTGCAATTCATGAAGGAAATATTGTAAATCACACAGGAGAAATTTTCAACACGTGTTCCATTCTTGCCTGGAAACCAAGAAAAATTACATGTGTATTTATACATTGCTGGTTGGTTTTGCAAGATGAAGAATAAAGTGAGTTATGGTTTCAAGCAGGTACAAGTTTTCACATAGTAGGTCAGATGCAGAGAGATTCTGAGCATGTGCAACTTCTATTGATTTTAGGTAACTAAAGATTTAGGTGCCTAATTTTAGGCACTAAAGTTTGAAAACTTTTGGATTACATTTAAACAGTGATTATTCTTAGTTGTCATAATCACTACCGATAAGACTAGGGAACTTAGTTTGTATTGGGCAGCCACAACAAGGCTCATATTAGCCATAAATTGCTTAAGTGGGGACACCTAGTGTGCGTCTATACTGCAGCTGTAGCTCAAAATAAGCCACTCAGTTAGAGCTACACAAATTGCTTAGCTTATTTCGAGTCAATTTCAAAATAGATTATTTTGTAATTTGGCAATCTCTACACAGCTCCAAATTTCAGAATAACCTGCTATTCCAAAACATCCCTTGCTCTTTGTGGAATGAGGTTTACAGAGACGTCGGAATAGTGAGGCTGTTATATTTTGAAATAACGGGCTTGCTGTTAAGATGTGGGATAGCTATTCCAGGGTACCTCGGGTATTCCAAAATAGTGCTGCAGTGTAGACGTAGATGCAATGTGCTAAGAGTTTTATTTTTCTATGCACCATTTTAATCCTCAGATTTTCTAAGAGGCTCAAGGAAGTAAAACAACTATATCACACACAGATGTTTCCATCATGCAAAAGTAGAAATTAGTTCTGCCACAATGTCACTTGCACAGTTGGGACAACCACTGATTACAAATGGCATAATTGCAGTGAATTTGCAAAAGCATTTGCAATAGAGGAAATGAAATAATTAATGGCTTCTAGAATAAAATATATTCTGAGGGGATTCTTTTTCTCCAAATATTGTAGATAGACCAAACCTTTCACAAACACTAGTGCATTACCTGGGGGAATGAATCTGATTTCTTCTGAATATTCAGTGCCATTGTATGTTCCTTTAACTCCCAATTTTGCCCCCATATGTATAGGTCTGCTAAATATACAGGTTTTATTCGATGCCTGAAAAATAACATGCATTTGTATTAAGCCTTTGTTTTTCTTTCCCAAGAAAGTGGCTTTCCCATCAGCGTTACAGATGCACAGACACTGGGCTACTATATATATGACGAAAAAATCTCTAACCCCAAGAAAACAGTGCTATGATTCTCTAGGAGATCCATACTTTTGAAAAATGGAAACCAGAGACTGAGGAAGGTGAAATGTTGATAGTGCATTTTGGTAGGTGGGAAAGGCAGCTCTCATATGAATGTAAAAGGAAAGCAAGCCTGACTCTGAGGCTGTGTCTATATTGGCCCCTATTCCATAATAGGGATGCAAATGTAGCACTTTGGAATAGGCAAATCTGCAGGGGATTTAAATATCCCCCGCGGCATTTGCATTAACATGGCTGCCGCTTTTTTCCAGCTTGTAGATAAACCGGAGAAAAGCGCCAGTCTGGACGCGATCCTCCGGAAAATAAGCTCTTTTCCGGAGGTTCTCTTATTCCAACTTTCAAGTAATAAGACTTTCAAGTAGGAATAAGAGATCCTCCGGAAAACAGCTTATTTTCCGGAGGATCGTGTCCAGACTGGCGCTTTTCTCCGGCTTATCTATGATTGCCAAGTCAGCACTTTGAATATATGGCAACAGTGCCACAAGGATCAGTGCTGGAATTTGTAATGTGTGTCTGTATGGTACAGTCAGGGTGTTCGGTACAGATGGCAGAGACCGCTGGTATGTCAGCAGTACTGAGTATATGAGCGGTGCCGATGATCTGAGTGGTGCCAATGGTGCCGACAGTACCGATGAATGAGAAGGGACCATCAGGTGCAGTGGAACTAGTTGGTGCCATAGAGTCCAGTACCGATAAGGGTGTTTGTGCTGTAGTCGTTGGTACTGATGAAGTCATCAATATGGGTGGTGCCTGAGCTGGAACCGATGTGGATGACGGTACCGAGTTTTGTGTCGGTACAGTCTTAGGGCGATGGCTAAGACCTTTGCGTCAGTGCCGGCAGTGTGCGACAGTGCCTGGACACCTGAGATGCCCGGCACATCTTAAGTGCTGATGTGAGGCCTCCTCTTTTTGGGTGCCTTCTTGCACTGAGGTAAGCTTGGGAGTGAATGTACCTCCCTAGGTTGTGTTCCTGGGTCTGAATCTAGGTGTGTCTTCTTCTCCATAAGGATGAGTTTGAGGTGAAGATTCCTGTCCCTACAAGTTCTGGCCTTAAGTAAGGCACAGTGGGGACAATGTTGAATGGAGTGGTGCTCTCTAGACATCTGATACATTCTCAATGTCCGTCCGAGATAGGCATTGCGTCTCTACAGGAGGTGCAGTGTGTGAAACCCGGAGAGCCGGGCATGATGAAAAACTTCTTTTTTTTTGGTCACTATTACTGTCAAAACTGTTAACAACCTAACTAACTAAAACTTGCTAATGAAAACAAGGTGTGAACAAGGAATGAACAAGGCAGAGAATTGCAGAGGTCCATCTCAGGCTGAGGGCGGTTGAGAAGGAACTGGAGGGTGTGGGCTGCAAATGCGTGGTGCTGACTAGCACGGCATGCAACTTGATACTGAGTATGTGTGGCCCGACCGGGACTGCTGCAAAATCTCCAATCCAGGCACCGGGATGGCACTATGACCAAGCGTAGAGCATCCTTGGGGAACTCTCCAAGAACTTTCCTTCCTCTTTGAAAGCTCTCACTGAAAACACATTCACACCTATAGAGTGGTAGAAACGGTTATGAGGTACTTTTAAAATTACTATTGAAATCTGATACGTTCTTATACAGCCACCTTCCCTTAAGTCCCAAAACTCCTCTGTGAGGCCCTGAAAGATCCCAGCCCTGAAGCAGGGCAGGAGAGATCAAGACTTTGAAAGGAACCATGCTCCATTAGGATCTATCCACTCTTGACCAAAGAAAATGTGGCAATTTGTGTGGATTGTAGTCTGAAGGGGCTCTTCAGGAAAGGGTTGGGTGACAGTGTAGGGCTTCTGCTTGGATGCCCCTTCCCTTCAATGGATTCTCAGGGAGCTGTCTGTATCTGCAAATGTGACCAAATCTCCAGTGGCGTCTATGTGAGGGCAAAGCGAACTAGAAACCATAAAGGAGGAAATTTTACCAATGCATGTTTCCAAAGTTTCTGCTTGCCTGCATGGCTATTCCTGCACAGGGTATGGACCAGCTAAAGAAATGGTCTGAGGTAAATAGGATAAAATAAGGGCAAATGCAAAGTACCTGACACAGGAAGGAACATTCAGTTTCACACATACAAAATGGGAAGTGATTGTCTAGGAAGGAGTACTGCAGAAAGGAATCTAGGGTCATAGTGGATCACAAGCTCAATATGAGTCAACAATGTGACATGCCGCAAACCTCTGCCCAATCATTTTGGGATGTATTAGCAGTAGAGTTGTAAGTAAGACACCAGAAGTAATTCTTTCACTTTACTCTGCACTGATTAGGCCTCAATTGGAGTATTGTGTCCAGTTCTGGGTGCCACAGTTCAGGAAAGATGTGGACAGATAGGAGAAATCCAGAGTAACAAAAATGATTAAACATCTAGAAAACATGACCTATGAGGAAAGAATTAAATAATTTGGTTTTTTTGGTCTGGAAAAGAGAGGGATATGATGATAGATTCAGATACGTAAAAGGAGGAGAAAAAATATTCTCCTTAACTTCTAAGGATAGGACAAGAAGCAATGGGCTTAAACTGTAGCAGGGAAAGTTTAGGTTGGACATTAGAAAAAACTTCCTAAACTGTCAGTGTGACTAAGCACTGGAATAAAATTGCCTAGGAAGGTTGTAGAACCTCCATCCTTGGATATTTTTAAGAGCAGGTTAGACTCGAACCTCTAGAAGATTCTCACAGCTGTATAATTCTATGATTCTAAGTGATAAATATATATATTTGTCAATAGAGCAGGTATATAAAAGGAAAAGTACAGTTAATTATTTCTGTTAACAAGTAAATAGAAAACTTACCTCTTTCTCTATATAATCCTGGCTTGTTTCGATATAACAGTTGTAGTCAATATCAGTGATGCTGCTGTCCCAGGTCAGCTGTAGCTTTGTGTGACTGAATGTCAAGTTGGCAATGGGTGAGGATGATGGCATCACTGAAAGTTTTATGAATTAATATCAGAAAGGATGCAATATGATTTTTCCATGTTTTCAGGTGCAGAGGCTGGTATTTAGCAGGCCTACATGACAATACCTAGAGTGAGGTGAATTAAACCCAGTCCTAGATTATCTCAGTTATAAAGTATTATACATACTCTTTGTATTCACATAGTCAGCACACCATATCAGAAAGAACAGGACTCTCCAAATCATGGAAACAAGTCGGAAGGTGGCAGTCATCCTTTATTTTTCTTGGAAATAGGAATAAAACCTGTAAGAGAAAGAGACTGATACCAAAGCAGACTTAGGTTTCTGTTAAGCTGAATTTCTTTGAAGGACAGAATCAGAGACTTTCTCATTAGTCCCTAGAATCAGCTAAATACGGTAAATCACACATATGCACCAGCAAGAAGGTCCAGTGTTTAGGGCATTATGCTGACACTTGAAAGACTGGAGTGCAAGCTTCTGCTTTGTCACAGACTCACTGTGACTTTGGGCTGGATTTTTAGGCCCAAAGGGTCACAGCCATTGTTGTGTCCTGCCACTCGGTAGAATCCACACACCCAGGGCTAGACAACTAGGCTCTCTGTATAACGCATCAGAGAGCTAGCTGTGTAACAAAGGGGCCTATGAAAGAATGTATGACAGGAACTGAGCTGTCAAAGCAAGCCAATAGCAGATATGGGGAGGGATGTGTCCTGATCCTCATCCCTTTCCAGGAGTTAGATTTCAAAATTGAGGCTGGAGGGAGACACCTACCTTTGCCTGGGCTATGCAGCCACGTAACCTTCTCCTGGACGCAGGAACCAAGCCTTTCTTGCGGGAGTGGCAGGAGTTCCCTCCTATTTCTGTACAAAACAGAGGCAGTGGTAGCTCTATAACCTTTAGTCCTGTGCTTCAGACACACCAACTCATTTACAGGTACTCTGCTTGTGGCACATTTCATTTTTTTTAATCTATTTGCTATTTAAAATTCAAGTTAGAATCTTTTTTTTTACCTGTCAGAATTTGTTTCTACCAAAATCCATTTGGATGGATTTTCTGAAGGACATTTATGTGGACAAATACAATCTTGTGTTTTGTCATATTTTTGTTCTTATCTATCCACTTCCTCTTTTTTAGGACCATTCCAAACTTTCTTTGTTTTTGTTAAATAAAAAAACCTCCTTACTAGGTCTAGGTAACTTGATATTAGGAAGTTTTTGACTAGCTTCATTTTCTTTATTTTAATTTAAAAAAACCCTTTCTATGGTGCTATGTTATTAGTATGGCTCCTTCACCCATAGATGGTAAAATTAATTATATGGTTATTCATTGCTATTTCTCATTGACTCCACTAATGTACCTCCAACATTACAAATCCCCTTTTTCAGTTCTTTAGCACTTTCTCTTTCAAAATACTCTAGAGCCAAAACTTTTTATGCTTGGGCTTTTACCATACGTGATTGTTACATGCACAGGAAAAAATACATTTCCCCTAAATGTACCAATCAAGAACTTTACACACTTAAATCACTAGAATTCCTGAACAACTGTCCAAACATTGGCTATGTTTGTAAATCTTTGTGAAATCTCAACTCAGTTCAGCAGGCGCTCAGTTCTAATCACACTAAGTATTCACACATGGCAAATACATGTATTATTGCATTTAACTTTCTTGGACCACTTCGTAGGATGAGTGGGGAGGTGATCTCTCCTCAGGAGCTTCAAGAGTATCAGCTCCTCACCAGTCTCAGGATGTCTACTGAGAGAGAGAGACCATCCCCATAGAGGTCTCTTGCCTCCACCATTCTGCCCTGCCCCCATCTCCAGCTTTCTGATGCTTTTTGGCAGCACTTCTCTTGATGGGCTTACACGCTGCCTTCAGACCCTCCTTAAAAGGAACTTCAAATAAGGAAGTGAAAGTAGGAAGGTGGCTGCAGATGTGGTGAGACGTAATCTATGCATCTTCGTCACACGATCTCCCCCAGATAACTGTTTTACCCCAAATCCCTAATCCCGCCAAACTTTCCATCTGCTTTGTGTGTCACCCACACAAAGTAGGGTGTGGTAAGGTGACACCAATTTAGGCGGTTCCCTGAGCGGTAGTTCCTGTGCCAATGCTGTAGGGGATAGCTCCAAGGCAGAAGGCAGGAGCAACATGACAGTAGGTAGAGGGGCAACTGAAGTACCAGCACTTGAAAGGTTTCTGGACAAACCAGTCAGGAGCACCTGTCAGAGGCTCCAAGATCTCCTGGTAAATCCCAATGTACTGATTGGTGGCCACTGGGTTAAAACATGTCTTCTGGAATAGAGCAGGAGATCTGAGGTGTTTGTGTTACCTTGATGTCTGGGGCTGTATGAATGCACCATGAAGAACTGGCTGGAATCGACACATTTTAATGGAGGATCCGGAAGGACAATAGGAATCCCAATGTCCAGGCAGCCCGACAGAATTGCCAGGCCCCAGGGCAAGATATGAGGGTTGGCTCTGTATTTCCAGAAGGGGCAGGACCACTGGCAGAAGAGACAGGGCTGCTGTCACAGGCACCCTGGCCTGTAATCCATTAATACATTCCACTTTGAAACCACTGAGGTATCTTGTCTCCGTTACTTGTATTGGGAGGCTGTTACAGAACATGGCTTGTGTGGCATACATCCTTTCTGTACTCTCCACTGAAATATACAATCAATTCATGCTTGAATACAATATTCCTAGGACTGATTCACTCTATAGAGTGATATGGAACTTGCCAACCACACACACAGGTAGAAGAGACAACTTACGAACATTTACAAGAAATTATATTTTATAAGAAGAAAGAGACAGTAACATTTCTCCTGGATACACAAAGTAGCTGTCAGACAAAATAAAGCAACCCAACAGATGAGGGAAAATATTACTAATGTTTTTTCTGGCTCTGGCAGGTGGTGCTGGAAGTCAGATCACTCTCTGTACTCATATTGAGCTAAGTATACTTACCTTCAGATCATTAACCATAAATAATAAAGTGTCATCCAAATTTTGGAGAGGTCATCCCTCCAGGAGGGAGAAGAATATGTACTGGGAGATAGATGAACTCAGTCACATAGAGCTTTTCTTCCTGTTGAAAATGTTTGTGGTATGTCATAGGATCCCTGAAAAATAAAATTACAATACTCCCCCCCTCCCCAACAAACTAAAATGAAGCCAAAAACTAGCTTACCTCGTCCTTGCACAAGGCCTATGTTTCATTTAACTTAAGGCCCTGTTTCTGAGATGACAGGAATGCTTGAGTCTGAAGCTCTGGCAGTGCTGCAAGAATACGCTCTCATTATATAATATGTGGCTCCTGGAAAGTGTTGCAAGACATACAGTGAGCTAGTTCCTTAAGTCATTTCCTTCACAGTCACTGGAACATGTTTTATTTCCTTGTTTCACAGAACAGAAATAATTTCACACAAAAGAAACATTGAGGGCTTATCTACACTAGGAAATAAGCTCGAATGTACTGTGATCAAGTTCTGGACCCCAATATTTAGAAGGCAAGGGGCTGTGTCCCCACTACAGGGAAGATTAGATTCTCAGAGGTAGTGCATACACATTTATGGGGTCTGCCTCAGACTCAGAGGCCGTGTCCAGACTCAGGGTTTTTTTCGGGAAAAGTAGCCTTTTCCCGAAAAAACTTCCCCTGCGTCCAGACTCAAGCCGCGTTCTTTCGAAATTATTTCAAAAGAACGCGGCTTTTCTTTCGATGGCGGTAAACCTCATTTCACGAGGAAGAATGCCTTCCTTCGAAAGTTCCTCTTTCGAAAGAAGGCGTTCTTCAATGTAAAGAGGCCATCTTCGAAAGAGAGCATCCAGACTCGCTGGGTGCTCTCTTTCGAAAAAGCGGATTTCTCTTTCGAAAGATCCGCCTGCAGTCTAGACGCGATCTTTCGAAAGAGGCTTTTTCGAAAGATGCTTTCGAAAGAGCCTCTTTCAAAAGAAGCCTGCAGTCTAGACATAGCCAGAGTGAGGAAGTACTATGAGTGAGGAAGACTCAGAGTGAGGAAGGCCTAGGCTTCTAGTGTCTGTTGGGTCCAAAAAGCATCAGCAGATACTTACGGGGACTCTTTCTGTCTGAGTCCCAGAAGGTGCTTCCCTACTCTCTCCCCCCTCACGTGACATAAATGGGCCACAGTGGACATGCTATTTTTCATGTCCTGGTTGCCTGCATGGCTGCCACAGCACTACAAACATGGAGCTCTAGGTGCTGCAGATTATTGCAATGCTCTTGGCTCTCATGGTGCAGGACTTGGAGAGTGCCCACATGTTGTCCACCAGGAACAGGATGAGGAGCAGGAGGATGAGGACCAGGAAGACGAGGAGAAGAAAACTCGGCGTGGATCACTGGCCCTGCTCAGGCAACTCATGGTAATCATGTTATTCTGAAGGCCGCTCAATCCCCTGGACACAGTGGAACACTGCTGCTGGCATCAGGAGATGAACCCAGACTGGTGGGACCATGTCACGTTGCAGGGATGGGATGTCTACAGAAATTTCACACGTGCAAAGCCACATTCCTGGAGCTCTGCGAATGGCTCACCCCTGCCCTCAGGAGACAGAATACCCACATGAGATGCATTCTCACCGTGCAGAAGCATGGGGCCATTTCCCTATGGAATCTCCACAGTCAGGGCTGTGCTCATACAATTAGCCAACCATAGCCTGCTATGGAGGGTTGCGTCTCTGGGGAACCAGGACAACATCTTGGATGGCTTTGCTCTTATGGAACTCCCTAACTGCGGGGGTGCCATAGACCGAACACAAATCCTCATCATGGCCCTGAACACTGCCGCCGAGTACATCAACTGCAAGGGGTACTTCTCCATGGTGCTGCAGGCGCTCCTGGATCACAAGGGAAGCTTCACTGGCATCAGCGTGGATGGTTGAGAAGGGCGCATGATTCACTCATCTTTTGGAACTCTGCCTCTTCTGAAAGATGTGCACCAGCACTTTTCCCAGACTGACAATCAGAGTCTGAGAGGTGAACATGCCCATTGTGATCCTGGGTGCCCCAACCTACCCCTTGTTCCTTTGGCTCATGAAGACCTATATGGGCAGCCTGAACACCAGCAAGGAGAAATTCAATAACAGGCAGACCAGGTGCAGAATGATGGTGGAATGTGCATTTGGACATTTAAAGGGGAGGTGCAGGAGTTTCCTCACCTGCTTGGACCTGAGAAAATCACAGCATGGGGCAGTGTTAATCTGAGAGGCCATGAAGGGCAGTTTTATGGAAGGCCAGTGGTGAGACTCTTCCCTGTGAATCTCCACAAAGAGCTCCTGCATCCCCACCCTTTGTAATTCTTCCCCTTCCCTCCTCTGCTTTCCCCTCCCCTGCAGTTCAAGCAATAAAAAGATCAATTAACAGGAATGTTAATATTGGGAAAAAACAACAGGGAAGGGAATGGATTGGGAAGGGGGGAGCCGGGTTCAGGAATGGGATTGGGACTCCCACATGCCCTCGAGATGCCCAGGAGGCTCCAGCTGCCCTAGAGGTTGCCCCCATGTTGTGGGGTCCTGGCAACCTCTGGGAACCCTTGTGGTGGAAGGCACAGGGTACAGCAGGTTCTGGCCATTGGCTCACTCAAGGCAGATCACCACGCATTCCATCACCGAAGTGAGGGAGAACATGGTCTCCTGCTGACACATGAGCTGTTCCTGAGTGGCCTTTCTCGTCTCTTGGTCAGCCCTGCTCTCCTCTCACTTGGTAACAAAATTCTGCTGCTCTGTCTCGACTTCCTGTACCAGAGAGTGCAGGCAATCTATTTGCTCCCTCATGTGTCACTACTTGTGCGTTTCACCTTCACATCCCATACAGGTGGCAGATGCAGTGAGAGGTGTTAGATAGTCCAGCTTGCAGATGACCCAGCTGTCAAGAAAAGTTACAAGGGCAGGCATCACAAAAGATACTTTGTACGACAATGGCAATGTATTTCATGCAAGGCCAGGTCTTGGCTTTAAAATGGGCACCTTACAGCAGGTTCACAGATGTCCTCAGGGGAGCATTGGGACACACAGAATCCAGAGGCAAGTGTTCATGGTAAATGGACAGCCAGGTTATGCGATTGTGGGGAAAAGGAGGGTGGGGACAGAGAGTAGCTTCCCACTGTGTCCGGCACACATGATTTCTCAAGACAGTACAACTTTCCTGGCTAGGCCAGGAGCTTGCAGGTGGGAGGGGGAAAAGGGGCAGCTCAGTATCCGACTGTTTCTGGCACATGCTCGGTCTGGAACTCTCAGTCTCCTGGGAAAGCAAAAATGCAGGACAATGTAGCACTTTAAAGACTAACAAGATGGTTTATTAGATGATGAGCTTTCGTGGGCCAGACCCACTGGAGAGAGAACTTCTTTCCCTACCTTCAGGCTGAGAGAATAGGAAGGGGGCAGGAGTGGGTGGAGGTGAGGGATTTGTGTGTGAGCAGCAGACTTGGCTTCCCTAAGAGAGAGAGAGAGAGAGAGAGAGCGCGAGAGAGAGCGCGAGAGAGAGCGCTAATAGGTTCCTCTCCCTCTCTTCCCGGCAGGTTCCCATGCAAAATATCAGTCTTCTCCGTATCACCATGCTTGATCAGGAATGAATGCTGACTCAATGTGGCCATGAACCTCATCCTCATGCTGCACAGTTCCTATGCTGGGAAAGTGTCCTACCATGGAGGATGGAATAAGGCAGGCCGCCCCGGGAACCTTGTGAGAAGGATCAAAGGGTTCCTGTGTGAGAGCTTCCTGGAGCTGAATACTCCAGACTGGAGCTCGATCTGGATGCATGTGAACAATTTGTTCTGCGCCTCTCACACTGAATAGGCCAAGAGAGAGTGTGCCACCCTTACAGCTCATTGTCTGACCCTGCCTGTAGTTAGAGAAAGTTAGAGAACTCACTAGAACTGCCCTGCTCAAGGTTGTTGATGGTGTGGGAGAAGTTCTGGAAAGGGGGGGAGTAGATCAGCTCTAAGGTCAAGAGGATCTCTTGGTTCTCTGGCAGGCTGGTCTGGCTGGTCCCCTTCTCCTCTATCTATCGCCTTCTCTTCTTCCTACTCTTTGTGGCCCTGCGCCACCCCACCATCCCACAGATTGACACACTTACCAGTATATCCTTGAGGCTTATCCACACAGGTAAATCTGCACCTTTTATTATTTTGGTGCAGCTCTACTACCCTCCAGCGATAATAAAGACAAGCCCTTGGATGCAAGCCTGTCAGTGGTTACTGCCACCAATGCCCTACTGGGTGTTAGAAAAGAAATAGGTGACCTGGGGTGGATAGGGTAATCAGGGCACTTTTATTGCTGATACTTGTTCCATCTCAGATTCTCCTACCTGGGATGCGAGTGAGCAATGAATTTGCCCAAGTACATCTTTTTATCTTTGTCAGTATGTAAATACACTTATCAATTACATCACTCTTTAGGCCTTAAATTAGTAATGTGAAAACCCATCTTATATATAACCATAACCATGTGGTGAACACAATTATACCCACCCCTGTTTACTGTTTACCCTGTATTTTCATTTTCAAAAAGTCTCTAACCCTTATATTTATGTAGATTATTTTCAAAATGTGAAGCAGAAACAGGTGAGGCAATGCCTTCCAGAGTCTGTGGACAGCCTGAGGTAACAGAGCTGGTAACTATCTTATTTTAATACTTTCACAGCTGATTGGTGTATGCAGCAAAAGAGGGATGATTAGTTAGAAGATCTGCACAATCGACTCTGTGTGCTATGTCATGTTAGCATCAACCATGAGAGTAGCCTGGCTTATGAGCAGACCTAAGAAAAATACTTCTCTTAAGTAAAAACTTCAGAAAGTCTTAGCAATGTATGACATATTTTTGATTCTTTTGTTTTAAACTAATCTGAAAAAAACAATAGGCAAAACAGTATATGTTCATATCATTCAATGAATAGCTGGAATTCTTACAACATAAAGTCTTCCGGTAACAGTGTAAACAGCACTTGTGCAACTTCCAGGGTACTTGGAAACTTACACTGCACTTTTGACAGAACACACTTTTGAAGAGACCTTTTGAAGCAAAGCAAGTTTTTCCTTCCAATGAAGACTCAACTAAGTAAACAGCAGCATTCACATCTCTCTTCAAAGACTAAGTTTTACTGTGAAACAGAATTAATATATTGGGTATGACTTCCCCTCCACCCCCCATGCTTTACAAAATAGATTTATGGACACAAATATGCATAACTCAAAGATTAATGTCAGTACTGGGAAAATTAGTTGAAATTATAGTAAAAAATAAAATTGTCAGACATATGGATGAATATTATTTGTTGGGGGAAAGTCAACATGGTTTCTGTAAAAGGAAATCATGCCTTACTAATCTATTTGGGTATGTCTACACTACCCCACTAGTGCGAACTAGCGGGGTAATGTATGCATACCGAACGTGTAAATGAAACCCGGGATTTGAATTTCCCGGGCTTTATTTGCATAAGCCGGCCGGCGCCATTTTTAAATGCCGGCTTCTTCGAACCCCGTGCTGCGCGGCTACACGCGGCACGGGCTAGATAGTTCGGACTAGCAAGCCATTCCGAATTATCTGTACACCTCGTTCCACGAGGCGTACAGATAGTTCGGAATGGCTTGCTAGTCCGAACTATCTAGCCCGTGCCGCGTGTAGCTGCGCGGCACGGGGTTCGAACAAGCCGGCATTTAAAAATGGCGCCGGCCGGCTTATGCAAATAAAGCCCGGGAAATTCAAATCCCGGGCTTCATTTGCACGTTCGGTATGCATACATTACCCTGCTAGTTCGCACTAGCAGGGTAGTGTAGACATACCCTTTGAGTTCTTTGAAGGAGTCAACAAACATGTGGACAATGGGGATCTGGTGGATATAGTATACTTAGATTTCCAGAAAGCCTTGGACAAAGTTCTTCACCAAAGATTGTTAAGTAAAGTAAGTTGTCATGGGATAAGAGGGAAAGTCCTTTCATGGGTTGATAACTGGTTAAAAGACAGGAAACAAAGGATAAATGGTAAGAATAAATGGTAAGTTTTCTGAGTGGAGAAAGGTAACTAGTGGGGTCCTCCAAGGGTCTCTCCTGGGACCAATCCTATTCAACTTATTTATGAATGATCTAGAGCAGTGTTTCCCAATTTAATTTGACCATAGAACCTTTTTCAACTTGAAAGTATTTCAAGAAAACCCTATAATTACTAGGGTAAAATTTGTTGTGGAAAAAAAAAAAAAGACCCACTAAGTCCTGCCATGAAAAAGTCTCTGTCTCCTAAAGAGGAGGCGGAGGAGTGCCGAATTCTCGCAGGACCCTTACTTTCGCTTCAAATAGAATGTTAAGAATCATTAAAAAAGGGTTAGAGAATAAGACAGAGAATATCTTACATAAAACCATGGTACGCCCACATCTTGAATACTGCGTACAAATGCAGTCACCTCATCTCAAAAAAGATAGACTGGCATTGAAAAAGTTGCAGAAAAGGGCAACAAAAATGTTTAGAATGAGTCCTATATGAGGAGAGATTAAAAAGACTTGGACTTTTCAGCTTAGAAAGAGGAGCCTGATGGGGGATATGGAAGAGGTTTATAAAGTCATGACTGGTGTGGAAAAAGTGAATAAGAAAAAGTTATTTACTTATTCCCACAATATAAGAACTAGGGGTCACCAAATGAAATTAATAGGTAGCAGGCTTAAAACAATCAAAAAGAAGTTTTTCTTCACTCAGCACACAGTCAACCTTTGGAACTTCTTGCCAGGTGAAGTAGTGAAGACTAGGAATTTAACAGGGTTCAAAAAAGAGCTAGATAGATTCATGGAGGTTAGGTCCATCAATGGCTATTAGCCAGGATGTGTAGGAATGGTGTCCCTAAACTTTGTCTGGAAATGGGTGACAAGGGAGGGATTATGTGAGGATTACTTGTTATGTTCCCTCCCTCTGGGGCATCTGGTATCGGCCTCTGTCAGCAGACAGGATACTGCGCTAACTGGACTGTTTATGGATTGCTTTATGATTTCAAATGTGCAAATGAAAGTTTATTTTGTCTTTTAAGTATTAGCAGTGGTTGGTTTTAGGAAGTCACATGTCCACCCCAACTGGTAGGGCTGGATCATGTCATTGTCCATGGAACGGTGGTACCAAAAAAACAATAGGAAGCTAGGAGTTTCTTTGTCTTTGGCTGGGATGGCACACCCAGGAGATTAAATACTCCAGGGAAAAGGAGACTTCCCTGGTTTGAAGGCTTAGCTGGAATAAGAGCTAATTATCTAAGTCTTTTCTGTTGTTTTTAATTTGTAATCTACTTTGCTCTACCTGTTTTCACTTACAACCTCTTAAATCCTACTGCTTGTACTTAAGAAAATCACTTTTATTTACTATCAAGCCCAATGTAAATAGTTGTTACCTGGGGGAGCAGTCACTGTGTACACCCTCCTTTCATTGCTAAAGGGGGCTACATAATTCATTTGGAGTCCTGATCCCATTTAGGGAATGCTATCCCAGGAATCTGGACCCCAAACTGCATTTTCGAGTTTCAGTGTCTGTACTGCTTCTCAGAAGGGCAGCGATCTCAGCTCTGTGCTGTGGCTGGGGGAGACCAGGGAGCTGGTCCAACAGCACAAGGTAATGAGAAACCCCAGAGGGCAGGAAGGCAAGTGGCAGTGGCTTTACCACTACCCCAGGAAGCACCCTGAAGGGGGTGTTCTCTGTCCTCACCCCATCACACTGAGTATGTTCAAATACTAGCAGTATTGAACAGTCCACTCTGGCCTAAATGATCTCAAGCAATTTTGAGTGCCCAGCCTGAGATACTTTTTAAGATATTTCAGATAGTACAGAGAACTCCCTCCAAAAATCAGGCCCCTTGAGAATCTCTCAAGACCCAGACAAGTCACTTGTGCTTGAAATGTCAAATTAATCACCAAGAGACCTATTTCCTAGGGTTTTAAATATGCACTTCTCCAAAATTTAAGGTCATGTGTTTCCTTCCCTTCACTTTCCTGACTGCTGTGACCATGCACTCATGAGAGAGAAGATTTAGCCCGGAGCTGGTCTGTCACCTTCATGCAGCATAGTCAAGGACGCAGGGGACTTTGGAAAGCTACATGTGCAGTCTAGCACCATTCTGGATGCTGCTGGAGAATTAATTTCCTTTGTCTGTGTCCAGGTTTTCTTCCTCAGAGCTGAGCCAACATGATAGCAGTGGAGTGATAATTTGTACCATGCCTGTTGTGACCGGGAAGTCTTTACAACATTAATCCACCAAAGAGCATGCAAGTAAACACAGTGCCAACATGTTCCTCAGTTGAAAATCACCTTTTCTTTGATTACATTTAAGTATAAATCTCTGGGGGTTGATCAACTCACCGTTTCAGGACTTTGCCTCCCGGAGATGTTTGTTCAAACGCCCAGCTCTGGAACTGCCTTAATAGAGCTACTAATACTTAAAAGCTCCTCTTCCTCTAAGCTGTCTGCAATCTCCTTGGCTAGAGCCACAGAGACCTACGTGTGGCAACACCCAGGTCCTAGACATGCTGCCATCCCCTAGCAGCCTTAGCCCAGGCTTCCTGTACAATACACGGAGGGTATGTCTACACTACCCCGCTAGTTCGAACTAGCGGGGTAATGTATGCATACCGCACTTGCTAATGAAGCCCGGGATTTGAATTTCCCGGGCTTCATTAGCATAAGCGGGGAGCCGCCATTTTTAAATCCCCGCTGCTTCGAACCCCGTGTAGCGCGGCTACACGGGGCTCGAACTAGGTAGTTCGGACTAGGGTCCTATTCCGAACTACCGTTACTCCTCGTGAAACGAGGTGTACCGGTAGTTCGGAATAGGCACCCTAGTCCGAACTACCTAGTTCGAGCCCCGTGTAGCCGCGCTACACGGGGTTCGAAGCAGCGGGGATTTAAAAATGGCGGCTCCCCGCTTATGCTAATGAAGCCCGGGAAATTCAAATCCCGGGCTTCATTAGCAAGTGCGGTATGCATACATTACCTTCCTAGTTCGAACTAGGAGGGTAGTGTAGACATACCCGGGGAGAGTTAATCACCTAGGAAAGGGATCCCCACAAGCCTGCATGAGAGTGGGAAGTTGCCTAAGCTAGCTAGAAGTGAAAAGCAGAGGAAAGGGGTTGGGCTTATGGTTCAAAGGTCTGTAGGCAACTATAACCCCTTCAGTTGCCCCCACGGTGGCCTGCAGGCTGTCTGGGGGGACCAGGCTCCAGAGGCTGTTGCCCCCTCCAGTTGATCCCCTGCGGCCCACAGGTTGTCTAGGGAGGCCAGGATCTGGGGGCTGTCCCCAGACTCCAGCACCCCCCATACTGCACCCTGCAGGGTATTGAGATGGGCAAAGCTCTGGGGGCTACTGCAGTGGGGGCCTATAGGCTGTGGGGGGAGGAGGGTTCAGGTTCTGGAGATTATCACCCCCTCCACTGCTGGCTGTCTGGGGAGCAGGGGGCAAAGCTCCAGGGTCTGCCTCTGGTCTCCAGCAGCCCCACTGCAGCCTGAAGGCTGTCAGGGAGGCTAGGCTTTGGGGTCTGTCACCTCCTCCACCTTCCTTCCCCAGATACCTACGTGTGGCAACACCTGCAGAATATTTGGGGGGGGGGGGAGAGAGGGGATTGTATCCTCTTCCACTAGCCTTCCCCCTCAGCCAGTGGGCTACTGGGGACTAGGCTATGGGAAGCTACTCACTCCTCCAGATGTGGCCTATCGAGTGCTCCCCAGTCTGCAGATTCTCCATGGAGGTGGGGGAAAAGGCTCTGGGTTTAGGATAGGGGGGCTTCTAACCCAGTTTGAAGGTAGGCAAGTTGGCGGAGCCTCAGGCCTCCCACCCTCCCCCGCCACTCTCTTGGTGTTGCTGCTGCCCCCAGTTGTCACTTTCAGTATCACATCCCTCCTCTCTCTGCCCCCTCCCTTTCTGTGTTATCGGAAACAGTGCCATTCCTGGCACTTTACCTTTTCCAATCACCACCAAACCCTGACTGTGGTTGAAGTTAGGGTAAATGGAAGCTGCATACCAAATTTGATGGTCTTAGCTCTTACAGAGTAGGAGGAATTCTCATGCAAATGGACTCACAGACACTAATAGAAGGACTCACAGATAGATAGATGCACTGTAATATATATATATATAGAGAAAGAGAGAGAGAGAGAGAGAGAGAATAACATATGCAGGGATTTGAAGCTGGGTCCCACATATCCCAGCTGAGTGCCCTCACCTCAGGGGATTCTGGGTAGATGCACATATCCAGCTGAATTCTCAATTTGCTCACCCTTTGCTGTGTTTTGTGTGAGATCTGATCTCTCAAAACATCAACCAGATAAGACTGGTAAAAAAACAGAGAAAAAAAGAGAAACGTACTGTAAAAGAAAGAAAAGTCCAATTTTTTTCTCACTATAACAATGGAAACAACAATAATATTAATAATCAGTTGTGAGCAAGACTTCCCAGCAGGTGGAGATCTTTCTCCTGCAACTGGGAAAATCATGACCACATAATGCACACTGTACAGTGTAATGGGAAATTACAGATTTGTTTTCTTATTTGGTGAATTATTTTTCCTCAATTATAAGCTTCACAGGTAAGTGTAAGGGTATGTCTACACTACCCCCCTAGTTCGAACTTGGGGGGGGGGTAATGTAGTCATACGGAGTTGCAAATGAAGCCCGGGATTTGAATTTCCCGGGCTTCATTTGCATAAAGCCGGCCGGTGCCATTTTTAAATGCCGGCTAGTTCGGACTGCGTGCCATGCGGCTACACGCGGCACGAACTAGCTAGTTCAGATTAGGCTTCCTAATCTGTTCCACGAGGCATACAGCTAGTTCAGATTAGGAAGCCTAATCCGAACTAGCTAGTTCATGCCGCGTGTAGCCGCGCGGCACGCAGTCCGAACTAGCTGGAATTTAAAAATGGCGCCGGCCGGCTTTATGCAAATGAAGCCCGGGAAATTCAAATCCCGGGCTTCATTTGCAACTCCGTATGACTACATTACCCCCCCTAGTTCGAACTAGGGGGGTAGTGTAGACATACCCTAAGTTATTTCCCCTCTTCGTTTGTCTCCTTTCATAGGACCACTCGGCACTGTTTACTGGGACAAAAAAAAAAAAAGACTTAACCCAGTGGCACTGCAGAGGCAGGTAGAAACAGGGCCGGCCCACAACATTTTGGCACCTGAGGTAGGGAGCTCAAATGACACCCCCATGCCTCCTCACTTGGGCCAAAACTTTGATAGGTCTCAATTCTGTCTTTTTCCTGTTCTACTCTTCTCATGGTTCTGCTCTGCTACCTACTCCAATAAAGGAGAACTAACAACTTAAAATGCCTTGTTCAAAAATGTTAAGTAACACTTAACTTTCAAATGCCTGTACAGCAAATGTAACTCTTCTTGTCTGCATAGTAAACACTGGCATTTTTATCTGTTTGAATAATCAAAGTGGTGCTTTCTGTGCCTTCTTGGTTGCAAAGATTTGAACTGCTTCCTGAAGGTCCACAGTCTGGGCCAGCTCATGCTCTATTAAGATGGTTGCAAGGCCGACCAGCCTCTCCTGTGTCATTGTGGAGCGTAGAGGTGTTTTCATTAACTTCAGCTTGGAGAAGCTGTGTTCTCCACTGGCAACTGCTACAGGAAGTGTTAGAAGTATGCTCAGAGTGACAGAAGCATTGGAAAGATGGTGGTCATCTTATTTGTGCACATATATTCCAGTATTGCCTCTGGAGTTGATCCTGCTGAAATGTATTTTGAAAGGGCTTTCAGTTCATCACCTAAATCACTTGCATTAACATTGTGCATGTCATCATGTGTCAACGCTGTCTCTAGTGCCCTGCATTGCTGGTGTAGGTCTTCTTCAGGTACAGTGAGGAGTTTTGGAATATCATACAACATCCCAAATATACTGCTGTGTTCCTTGAGCAGCATGTAGTGTTCTTCAACTGACAGTATTACACAATCTAGCACCTGATAAAAGAATTCAACTTTGAATTGTTGTTTGGGGTCTCTTATGGGATTATTCTGTGTCTCATAATCAAAATGTCTTCTTCGGTGACTCTTGTATTCTTGAATGGGTGGGAAAATAGCTTCAGTGTGAAGATCCTATGCCATCTTCTGTGTACTCTTCAGAATGTTTTGAAATCTCTCATCTAAGTCAGACTGTAGGTATGACTTTGCTTTGTCCAGTTGTTCCATTGCTTCAGATATATCAAGGTTAACACCTTGGAGTCTCTTGCTTTCAACATTTATTTCAAACTAGCCAATTAGCTCATCAGAAGACGGGATTTTCAGGTCTTCTCTCCTGAGCTCTCTCGCTCCGTCTCTCTTTCTCTCTCTCTCTCTCACTCCTCCTACTGCATCCCCCCCTCAGCTCTCCTCCACCTCCTACCTCTCTCTCCATCTCTTTCTTTCTCTTCTCCCCCTCCTGCCTCTCACTCTCCCTTTCTCTTCTCCTCCTCCTCCTGCCTTTCTCTCCCCGCCGTCTCCTCCCGCCCCCCTTCCCCCTTCCCCCCCCCTTCCCCCTTCCCCTTCCTTCCCGCCGTGGTGCTTGGCTGAGTGCTGCCTGCTCAGCCGAGCTGCCGCAAGGGAGGGGGCCAGGGTGGTGACATACATGGCCAGGGGGTGGGTCCGTTTATGTCACCGCCCTCCTTTTCCCTCCCACTGTGGGGGAGCCCAAACGGCCCCTTGTGCTGCTGGCTCCCCCGGTGACCCAGCTGAGGGGTGCAGTACTCAGCTGAGTGCCACAGCAGGAGAGGAAGGGGGGTGGTGATGTACATGGCCCCGCCCCCTGGCTGTGTACGTCACCGCCCCTTCCCCTTCCCCTCCCTCTGTGGCAGCTAGGGTGAGTGTCGCACGCTCAGCCGGGTTGCCACAGGAGAGATGGGGCAGGGCGGTGACATACATGGCCAGGGGGCGGGGCTGTCTACGTCACTGCCCCCCCTTCCCCTTTCCCACAGCGGCCTGGCTGAGCATGCAAAGCTTAGCGCCGCAGTGGGAAGAGGAAGAGGGGGAGGTGACATACATGGCCCCGCCCCCTAGCCATGTACATCAGCACCCCACCCCCCTTCCCATCCCACCAGGCACTCAGCTGAGTCGCGGCAGGGGAGCAAGCAGCGGCAAGCAGCTGTTTGGGGTCCACGGTTCCCTTGCATGGGAAGCGCTGACCCCAAATGACTGCTTGTCGTCCGGGGCCCAGATAAGCGGTGCTCCCGCCAGGGCTAGGGTTGCCAGGTGTCCATTTTTCTACCAGACAGTCCAGTATTTGCACCCTCTGACCGGTAGAAAAATTCAGAAAATACCAGACCTGTGCAATGTCCGGTATTTTGTGAATTTCCGGTTGGGCGCCAGAGGGAAGCCTGACGGGGGCAGGGGAGTGACTAGGAGGCAGAGCGTGATTGGCTTTGGGAGCCTTGTGGTCATGCACAAAAGCTGGGTGGGGTGGGGTGGGGCAAAGCGGGGCCTGGGACTCCTAGCCACCCCCCCCCCCCCCCCCCCCCGCCCCCGGCCCAGCTTTTGCATGGGACCAGAAGCTCCCAGTGCCAATCATGGCCCGTTTCCCAGCTGGAAGTTTCTGGTTGCAAGCAGAAGCCGGGTGGGGGGAGTGCCTCCCAGGCCCGCCACTGTCCCCGCCCCCGCCCAGACTCTGCTGGCAAGTAAAGGGGGCACCTGCTGGGAGCGCGGCTAGAAGGACTCTTGCTGCGGCCTTTGGCTGCACCCCCTCTCACCAGGTCTGCTTCCCACTCCACTTCCTCTGTCCCCTCTCCCCCGTCCAGCACCACGGTCCCTGATCCACCCCTAGCTCTGCTTCCCGCCCCCTCTTCCTGCTGGCCAGCCCCATGGCCCCTCCACAGCCCCCAATCCATCCCCCAGCCCTGCTTCCCTCCCCCCTTCCGGCCAGCCGCACAGCTCTCCTGGACGGTCCCACGCCCTGGACAAGCAAGTCTGTTTTTAGCGGGGTCTACCTGACAACCCTAGCCGGGGCCCAGCTGAGCCCCAGTGGGGGAGCAAGCAGCGGCAAGCAGCCGTTTGGGGTCCACACTCCCCATGGATGGGGAGCGCGGACCCCAAACAGTCACTTGCCACCTGGGGCCCAGCTGAGCAGTGCTCCCGCTGGGGCCCAGCTGAGTGGCGCAGCGCTCGGTCGAGCCACCACGGAGGGAAGGGAAGCGGGGCGGGGTGCTGACACACACAGCCAGGGGGCGTGGCTGTGTACGTCAGCGTTACAGACTCAGGGTATGTCTACACTACCCCGCTAGTTCGAACTAGCGGGGTAATGTAGGCATACCGCACTTGCTAATGAAGCCCGGGAAATTCAAATCCCGGGCTTCATTAGCATAAGCGGGGAGCCGCCATTTTTAAATCCCCGCTGCTTCGTACCCCGTGTAGCGCGGCTACACGGGGCTCGAACTAGGTAGTTCGGACTAGGGTGCCTATTCCGAACTACCGGTACTCCTCGTTTCACGAGGAGTAACGGTAGTTCGGAATAGGCAACCTAGTCCGAACTACCTAGTTCGAGCCCCGTGTAGCCGCGCTACACGGGGTTCGAAGAAGTGGGGATTTAAAAATGGCGGCTCCCCGCTTATGCTAATGAAGCCCGGGAAATTCAAATCCCGGGCTTCATTAGCAAGTGCGGTATGCATACATTACCCTCCTAGTTCAAACTAGGAGGGTAGTGTAGACATACCCTCACAGACACTGGGCTACTATATATGGGTATGTCTACACTACAGAGTTAGTTCGAACTAACAGAGGTTAGTTCGAACTAACTTTGATAGGCGCTACACTAGCGCTCCACTAGTTCGAACTTAATTCGAACTAGCGGAGCGCTTAGTTCAAACTACGTAAACCTCATTTTACGAGGATTAAGCCTAGTTCGAACTAGCTAGTTCGAATTAAGGGCTGTGTAGCCACTTAATTCGAACTAGTGGGAGGCTAGCCCTCCCCAGGTTTCCCTGGTGGCCACTCTGGCCAACACCAGGGAAACTCTATGCCCCCCTCCTGGCCCCGGACCCCTTAAAGGGGCACGGGCTGGCTACGGTGCCCGTGCCAGGTGCAAGCCTGCCAGCACCCCGCCAGCAGACCTTACACCTGGCACGGCTCGAGCCAGCCACAGGATGCCCCCCAGCCCTCCCCCTCTTCCCGGGACCAGGCTGGCGGCTCCCGGGAGCTTGCCTGGGACCGCAAGAGGCGGGCACCCGCCTGGGCAAGTGCGGACATCGTGGACCTTGTCCACGATCTCCGCACTAGGCACAGGAAAGTGGCCGGCTTGGGCAGGAGAGCTGCCAGCCTCGCCACCCAGGTGCAGGTGTGCATGAAATTCAAGGGGGTCCACTGAGACCCCCGACCCTGAGCCCTGAGCATACAATGGCCGTCCTGGGTCAGACCAAAGGTCCATCTAGCCCAGTAGCCTGTCT